>NW_015386661.1:264005-340982 GCF_001527695.2 Protobothrops mucrosquamatus | reverse complement strand
TATATATTCAAAATAAACAAATAAACGTGAACACCAGGGAAAATCTTTAAACTACAAAGGTTTAATACAAACGCCAAGCTTTCATTGGCAACTGCCCTGATGATGTTGGCAGTTGCCAACGAAAGGTTGGCGTTTGTATTAAACCTTTGTAGTTTAAAGATTTTCCCTGGTGTTCACGTTTATTTGTTTATTTTGAATATGAATATACCCAGGGATCGTATTTTTAATGTTATTATTAGTGTGTGTGTGTGTGTATATATATATATATATATATATATATATATATATATATATATATATATATATATATATATAGGTCTTTGGTCATTCGGGTTCTCTCCCGCGTAAAATTGGAAGTATCCTGGCGACGTTTCGACGACGTCACATTCGTCATCTTCAGGCTGGTGTCTTCAGCTTCCTGCTTCTGGGAGTAGTATATATATAGATTTCTTTTTGCTGACAAAGAGTTAAAGAATTAAGTGGGAGACTAGAATAGCTATTTCGAGCTCATTTTGCTCTCATCAGCTAGCCACACCCTTTATGGGATTCGAACCTAGGCAGCCTACATGCTAAACAGTTGTATTAACCACCAGGCCTCCCCTCTTTCTTTATATACTCCCTTGACTTGGCTGACAAAGAGGGGAGGAGGGCCAGTGGCCTGGTGGTTAATACAACTGCCTAGCATGTAGGCTGCCTAGGTTCGAATCCCATAAAGGGTGTGGCTAGCTGATGAGAGCAAAATGAGCTCGAAATAGCTATTCTAGTCTCCCACTTAATTCTTTAATTTTTGTCAGCAAAAAGAAATTTGAATTTGTAATGTATTGCAGTAGCGACTTGAGCCTGCTTAACGCCCCTAGTTGGGGGGGCTGCAAGGCAAAAATGATTATTAAAAAAGTAGAACTGCAGTATAGCAGTCAAAATGCTAAGGTGCAATCTATCAGACCGGTCTGTCTGAAAAACTTTCTATATATATATAAAAGACCCTCAACATGTCTGCTCAGGTTTCAGAAGCATGTTTTACTGAGTTCAGTGTGAGCTATTCACAGGTAAATGTAAAAAAAAAAAAAAAACAGTTCTCAACATTCCTAGCTGAAATTGCTTCTGCTGACACTGTTGCAGGTTGGTGCCTCTGTGGTTTTTTTTGCTTCAGGCTGTATCTAATTAGATGTTACACTTAGCAAAACATTACAGAAAGGCCAACCCTCCATAGCTGTCTACTTGGCTTTGAGGCTAAGACCACTGAAGGACCACCAAAACGCTAAAAGTAAAATAGCATTAATAACAGACTATATTTGTAGCTCAGGGTTGAAGTGAGAGGTCCTTGATGTTCTCTGAGCTTGGTTGTTTTCTTGCAGACATTTAATTACCCATACTTGGTAAACATCATCAGTACTGAAATGAAATGAAATGTCTGCAAGAAAACAACCAAGCTCAGAGAACACTGAGGACCCCTAAAATAGCATTATTAGTTTGATAAATTCTATAAGTAAAAGCTCTGCTTCCTTTGTGAATCTACTTTGATGGGTATTCAATCAAAGAACCACACTGAAACTTTGCATAGCCCTGTTCAGTATATCTACTAAATCTGGCATATTTTGGTCACCATCTTTCATTATTCTTTTAGCTTTGCTATTCCCCCAGATCATCCCCAGAAGAGTTTTGATTCAGCACAACTGAATGGTAGCCAAATTGGCACAGTAGAATACTGTGATGACTATTGCAATGATGATAAGAAACAAAACATGGAAATGGAGCAGCAAACTCATTAGTGAATATAAATTCATTGGAAAGGAGGTTGAATCAAGAGCCTGGGCACAATGTGAATAGCAAACCTGAAACCTATGTGGATTTAATATAGATTCAACATTAAACTGCTGTATGATAGGTTCACCAGCTCTGGACTGCAAAGGTCCAGGTGGCCCTGGATAGCAGCAAAAAAAAAAACAACTTTTTAAATCTATTTCTCATCATCTAGGAATCATCAGATTTTTAATGGTCCTCATTCTAGGATGCTTGTTTCATTTTAGTTCAGTCCTATAACATATGAAGAGATAAAAGCAATATTTTGGAACAAAATGCAAGAGTCTCAAGCTTCTATAAAAATTATAGATGAGTTATAGCTTTGAGTTTTCATTCTTTTCTATATTTCTTATCAATATCTCAATTGGAATCCTGTGGTAAAGCTTGGAAATCTTGCTTAAACACATATACATAGAGCTTTATTAAATACTTGGCTTAGACTGATCTTCATTTTAATATCAAATAAAACATTTCTTTCTCAATGTTGCAGAACAAAAAATGCTAAATACACCAACTGAACTGTCAAGAAAAAGGAACATAACTTTACGGAATATTTTCAATGGTCAATAGAAAATAAGAGTATATTGTGTTAGTCAATCTCTTCTTTTATTCTTACTATTTACAGTTTCTGTATTCAGTGAAGTTCAAATGCAGGAACTGAGATAACAGAACACTAATGTGAGACTTATGCTGATGCTAAATTAAATAATTCTTCCTAAAACAAAATAAGACATTGCTGTCTTTCAGGTTGAAAGATGAGTGAATTAAAAGAAAACTATTTACATTCTGAAACTCATTGTCAACTGGTAATCTTGATCAGTCTATGTTAGCTCACACTTGGAAAGAGCATCTAGAATAAAGTTTGATTAACTAGAAACAACTTTGCAAATGTAGCCCAAAGGAGAACTAATAGCCCATAATTACAAAAGTAAGCCTAAAAAAGGAACAGATAGAAAGTCCAACTTGATGTAAAAGTTTTATATAGACAAAAATAAGCAACTTGATAGTACATTAGACCAATCAAGGAACATACAGTATGTAGGGGAAAAAAAGAACCTTTTCTTTTTACAACCCTGTAACCCCTTAATTTGAGGTAAACTCACGGCGACTGGATGGAGCTGAGCATTTACTGGCCAGATGCCCTTCCTGGCACCATGCAGAGTTCACAATAAATGTTTTATCTTTGAGCCCTAGGAAAGAAATAATTGCCATTAGCTAGGATTGAACTCTCAACCTTCCTAGAATTCAACATTGATAGTTATACATATCATATTCAGCAGTTGATGAATGTAATGGTTTTATAATTTTGCTGCAATAAAGCTACTCACTGAAGCCTTCTAGGGGTAGGAATATATTCTATAACATTTTGTCTTGTTATTCAAGAGAAAGACAGTGCTATAATATTTTCATTGTTATGTGAACCACCAGCGAAACAATTGACCTATGGCTGAATTTGCATCTAGCAATTCCATTTTCTATTCACCTACTGCTTTTCAGGCTACTTATGTCCGTTACTACCCCCCCCCTTCCCCATTCCTAAGACAATTTCTACAGTAACTTCATGCAACACATTGATCCTGCTTTCCTGGAGCAGCTGGTTCTTTCTCCAGAAGTCCTACTGATCAGCAGCAGCAGCAGGAGGAGGAAAGCACACACCCATTGCTGTGAGAGGTTGTGGATGGCTCTCTACCAAGTTTTGACTTCCCACAGTAGCCATCAGAACATGGCAGATTTATTTCTTCTTTCTGTATGAGCTTGGATCAACCCAGACACATTTCACCTGAAACTCCCAATAATTATGAAAATGCAGACATTTTCCTGTCCTTTTCTTTTGGCCCTCAAATGCCACCTATGCCCCTTTTATGTTCCTCGGTCCTACCTTCTCAGCTGGAAAAAGAGAGAATTCAAGGTGGGATATATTTTGGAGAGAAAGCAACAAATTTTTGTCTCTGATTTAATAGAAGGAATACCCAGGAAAACAAACATTTGAGAATGACTAAAAATGTCAGTGCACTCCCACTTCTTCACTTCTTCACTTGTTCCACTTGAAAGACCCATACAATGCTAAGCCTTTTACTTGCTCTCCAGTCTTCCAAGCCACTTACAGAGCCTTCAGTCTCTGAAGGATAAGGTGCCTGCTTATCCTCTGAAGGATAAGGTGCGTTCACCTACTCAGAACTAAACACTCTAATACTAGATCAGGTCATTTCTAAAATAAGGATCAGATAGAAATCACATCTCCAACTCAAAGATATTTGCTTGAGGGAACAAAAAAAAGATGTGCAGAAAACTTATAGGGTGAATGTTTTACAAGTAGGCATATTAGATGCAAAGCATTTCTTGGAATACTTTTACGATGGCTTCATAGTTTTGCCACAATGAATATATACCCTGCATAAGAGGGATAAAACAGATACTTAAAAATTCCTGCCTTATATGAATGTTAATTTTCATCAGGTCTATGACCTTAATGTGATATTACGACAACTAGATTCCTATCCTCTTGCATATGGAATCTACCCTATCCTCTTGCATAGGGTAATCCAATATGGAATATACTGCCATGAGCACAAGAAAGAATGTGTCAACCATAGATTCAGGGTTGTAACAGGACTTAAACATCTAACCTTGGACCAAGGCCTGAGTAAATTAGCACCAGTAATTGATTTGGAATGAACAATTACAAAGTCCATTTCCATTATTTTTTTCCTTTAAGATCTCTCTTAAGGCATTATTTTCTGAGGAATTCTGAATGCAAATTAAGAGGAATTATTCAGTAAACCTCTGTTAACTTTATTCCATTGTAAAAGGAAAAACAGCAACAACATAAATCTCAGAGATGACCAAGAAAAAAAAAAGTGAAAGTACTGGTACTGCCTACCTCCTGGAGATATCAATATTGTTAATATCAACTATTTATTTATTTGTTTGTTTGTTTGTTTAACGTGCTACTAATCTCACTCTGCAAAGCAAATTCTGTTAGTTTCTTCTGGTGCTCAAGTACTGAAGCAAAAGGGTTAATGAAAAAGATAGCACCAAGCCATGAAAAGTTTATTGCTCCTGATTCATGTCATCTATTGGATCTGTGCCATCTCATATCCAATTATTTAAATAGAGTATATTTTCCTATTATATGTTTAGAAATTCTGCTGGCTGACCAGTTGCTTTCTCTCTTGCCTTTCGTAAATATTTATTGGATTTCTTTCAATATCCAGCCTCTTAGTTTTGAACTCTGAAATGATCAATGTACTTTTTGATGCATAATTGATTGTTGCTGTGAGAGATGTGGTCAAGGAATCTTGGATACATTGCAGAACTGTCACCAAATTGTTGAGATTTATAAGAGCAAAATTCCTGATTCATTATTAGTGGATTTCATGTAAAATCAAAGAGATCTTCAGAAAAGATGCATTATTAAAGAACTCAATTGCTATGAGCATTTTCAGTTCTCAATACTTTCTATGGTAATTTTATTAGACATTAAAATTAAAAAGATAAAAACTAATACAAACTAAGAAAAAGAAATGAAAAAACTAAAAAGTACAGAAAATAAAAAATACAAAAAAGAAAAATAAGAATATAGTAAAGAAAAAGGAAAGGAACATATAATAAATGACTTTCTCCTTTATCACAAATATAAATAATTTTAGTAACTTGCCATCTTCCCTTAAAATATAACAAATTATCTCTTTCCCCATATTTCAACTATTATTAATATTATAAACAAATCCATAAAAGCTTGTCATTCAGCCCTAGTCAGCAAAAGTCTATTAAAGGTTACCATGGATAACAACATATCTATTGTAAACTTGATCAAATAAACCAACTTTATACTCCTTCCTTTTGCTTCTAATAATCTCAGTCTTTACTCCCTTCAAATAATGTCCTAGACCTAGAACTTGATTTTTTATTATTTTTTTCCTTTGTTCCTTCTCACAATTTTTTTTAAGACTTTAACAAATCTCTTATATTTTCCCCAATATAAGAAATTGCTCAGGTTTCTTTCTCTCTTACATCTCTTTTATCTTTCTCTCTCTCTCTCTTTCATCCATACAAACACACACAAATCCCTTTTAATTATTAACACATCAGCCAATTTTATTTGTATATTCAATGCAGTATCATTTAACATATCATTTTTGTAGTCTGTCATTTCTAACATGCTGGTCTGTGACCAAATCAAGATTTGATTGATAGTCTGTCATTTCCAAACTGACTTTTTAAATCTGGTCAGTCTCAATCTTATTTGATAAAACTTGTTTCTCTTCCGTAACATTTTTAAACACAGTCTATGAATAATGGCAGCCACTCTTAAAATTAACTTCTGAGCTCACTGTTCACAAATATTTCTCAATATGTCCAGTATTAAGTATTTTGTTCCATTCTGTATTAATAAGTCAAATTTAAGTGTTCTTCTTCAATAATTGCAATGTTTAGTTCCTTCTGGTTTCCTCTAGGGGAAAGTCCAAATTTCAAAGTCCCATTCTAACTTTTTATAAATAAGTAGATAGATAAATAGATAGATAGATAGATAGATAGATAGATAGATAGATAGATAGATAGATAGATAGATAGATAGATAGATAGATAGATAGATAGACAGACAGACATTTAAAATTACAGGATTTTCCTACAGGAAATATTCTTATAATTTCAAAAAATTATTTAAAATCTGGCCGCTTAGTTAATTTGTAACATTCCTAAATCAATGTTCTAATAATTCATTTGCAATCTATTAAAAGAAATGTTAATCCAAAGGTTTCTAATACTTGAAACAGTTAACAGTTAAAGCAGCTGATAAGAAATTTCCAAAAGTGATTAGAAAAGGTAGTATACAAACCCAGTATCCTTTTAAAGGTGCCAACCATATTTTGAGCAAGATGGCTATTCCCTCATTTGCCAGACCTCTAAATCCACCAGAAATTAGTGCCTTGTAATCTCCTTACAAGGAGCAACTATCTGGAGGTCATGAACAAGTCCTCTTCTTGTTCTGAGAAGAATTCCAAATAGCTGATCCACTTGTTGGCTTTTCATTCCACCATGATCATCACCTTTGTTCTCATTGGAGCCATCTTCAGTTCACCATTTCTTCCTTAGAAGTTTAAATATTCTATACTTTTTTTATGGAACTGTTGATAACAATTTATTAGAATGAGAATGAGATGGGGGGGGAGAGAGAGAGAGAGAGAGAGAGAGAGAGAGAGAGAGAGAGAGAGAGAGAGAGAGAGAGAGAGAGAGAGAGAGAGAGAGAATAAGCATTTAGCAGCCAACTGCATCCTAATTTTAGATCATCAGGTAAATCTCTTGTAAATAAAATCATATATTTAAAATCTTTTTGAATTATACATTTTTATTTAAGAGGATAAACTGTGAATAAAACTCAAAATATATTTTGAAATATGATGCAAATCCACAAGATAGCGAAGTAAATATATAAAGCTCAAGATACGAAGATGATTGCATTGTATTGGCCCTCAGTAAAAAAAATAAAATAAACACTGCCACAAGAGTGGAGATTCACAGTCTATGGCCCCAGGTTGATTTTGGTCTCCTAAAGTTATGGGGATTCCTCCAGATGATGGCCTTCATAAAATATAGCTCAAAAGCTAGATTATCTCCTGTTTGAAAAAAGATTCTCATGAAGATTAATTTTTAATCCAGTGTGTCTTATTTTTCTGATGTTGAGGAAATATTATTTTGCTTTTTGTCTTATTATTTCTTGTGGAGCTGTCAAAAATCATGGGGAGCTGATTCTAAACAATAGTCTAAAGAAGTTTAAAAATTATAGTGCCACAATCATTGATTGAACAATTCCAAAGGATGTGATCACTGTTTCATCAGAGTCTTTATTTTTACTGAATCTCCTGACTCTCTCTTAGAGGCCCACTGTGGTTTGTTATGGCTTTTTTTTCTGAGATGTCTTTTAATTCTGGTATGGGAGAGCTACTTGTTCTGATCATCACTACTCTTAATATAGGTTTGGCACCTCATGAATCCACCCTCTTTGCACGAGCTTTTAACAGTGGTATTTTGTAATGTTGTTTATGTATATTGTACTGCCTTATTGATTAACTGCTGCTGAGTGCTATTTTTCCTGTTCATACTATTGCACAGGAGATTGTTACTTCTTGCTGTGTACTTTAGACTCCTGTAAAAATGAAAAACAAAACCAAAACAAAAAAACCCAGATAATAAATATTAGAAATAAATAATTTTATGGCGCAAAACCGACTAGCACTCCAAAGCTGAAATCTCAAAGCCTTTCTGCCTTAATTTGACTCTTCAGTTATTTCTTCCCTGCCACTTATAATGGCCTTGATTTAAAAATAAAAGAGAAAACAAAGCAAATGCAAATCTAGATCCTCTTAATTCTTAAATCATGCTGTGCCAAATGCATTCTAAAAGCACCTTCTAATTAGGAGGCTCACAGAGCCCTAAAACTCGGCTAAGATGCAGAGATCTTCAGAGTAAGGACTACTGGACTGGAAGGCTCTTTGTCTGGAAACTGACACAGCTGATTCACCCAGCGGATCTATACTACCCAAATAATACAGAGCAGCCAACAAGTTCCAAGGGGGAGGCATCATTTTCAGGTAGGTTTCACAATGGGTCATTCCAGCCTTCCCAATTGATTTTGCACGCAAATCCTGCATTGTGCAGCTGCCAGGGACTGTCACTCAATAACCCATTCAGAAAGAAAGAGGTCCAAATCAGAAACGAATACAGCCAGCAAGGGCACTTTATAAATAACAAAGGACATGTGTTAGAATGGTTTTCTCTCTCTGGAATTGTTCATTAGTAGTTGAACAGTTTCTCAGATGGTATCAAGAGATACCTACTTTCCACTTAACAGGGGGAAAAAAACTTTTAGTACCAGGTTTCATAAGCATTTTATCTCTCCCTCTCTCTCCCCAAATGTAGTTTGTTTTACTTAGAAGTATTTGGCAATCAGGTAGACGATATTTTTCAAAAGCCACCCCACATCCAACTACATGTGACTGCTGAATAGTCTGAGTTCATTAAAAAAAAAAGGTGTTTGTTTGCTGTGGGAGGCATTGCTAAAGAGAAACTTTGAGACAGGGGGGCAAAAGATAAAACAGCTTTGCAAATGAGATGCTGAGAACATTGCCAGCACACTGACCATGCTTGTGTGATGTTTTACTCTGGGACCTCTTCGCGGGATTCTGATGTCTCACAATATGACATCTTGGTAATACACTGAATATGCATTATTTAAAGAGCCCATACCACCTCTGATATGCCTTTGCTCATGTTGGGCTCGGCAGGTATCCACCAAAGCTTTACAAAGCTTGAGGGTTTTGCCACGTGCATTGCAAGTTCAAATCTGTTTAAAGAAGAAGATCGTAGCATAGCAACTCCAGAGTTCTTTGGCATCACACAAGGCGAGAAAACTTTAAATCTACTTTCACTGACTTCTAGTTTGGAAGAACATTAAAGGCCAGCCAGTCTGCCACTGTTTTTAACAACTTAGCATGCCAGCAAGAAGTACAATCAATACTGTAGTTATTGAGTAATTATGGGATATGCCCAGAAATATAAACATTGGGGTATTTCAGTAAGAGCTAATAAGTAATAATGGCACTTGATGAAAAAGGAGATAATCAGAAAACAAAACAATCATAATGTAGCAGACTGGCAACAAAATGATTGTGGCGAGGAATCAAAACCACTCTAATCAAATGCAATTATCAAAATAGTTGCTTAAAAGTGGAATCTAACAGCATAACTCTAAAGAGTGATATCCCATTTTCTGCTTCCTTTTTAGCCCCATTCTTCAATAGTCAATGAATGGCCATTTATATGCTAATCTTCACAGAGACAGTTTTTCCCACTCAAAGTCTTAATTTCTGTTTAGTGATAAGTAATAGGGAAGCCTAATTTGCACTAGAAAAGTTAAACTTTTGTAATGCACACATTGCTCAATAGAGCTATTATTTAGCAGGTGCCAGGATAACAGATGCCACTTATGCATGAAGTGTTAGATACTCTGCACACAAAAGAGAGTCTGCCTTGCATCTGCTGTATAAAATGGCTACAAATTCCCCGGTAAGCTCTCCCACCTGAGAGATAAAACCTCCCACTAATATGGTCAAGTTCTATAACAGAACTACTTACAGTGTCCTAGAGAATCTGATGGCCTGGCTAAGGTGGCCACTGCTTCAGTGCAGCTTAGCCTACTGTAACTAATTGATATCCTATATTGTTCTAGCAGCAATGTCAAAGCAATGTGATGATCCGGTATCATCATTCAAAGTGTTCATTTGGGAAAGGAGGCAGGGAAGCTTTCAGAAGCAGGATAGGTGATACATTGTCTTTATTGTCCAGTAGGAATCTGCTCTGGTGCTGAATTCCATCAATGAGGTTCTCCTAAATGTCCTTCCATTGCCAGAACTGTGCATAGCAAGAATATACCAGGCAAAACTACCACAACTTTGTTTGTGTTGGCATTCTGTTGAGCCGTGAAAACATTTTTGTACCTGGTTATTTCCATGCTAGTGACTCACATCATTTCACAGCATCACACTGTCCTATTGAAGCACATATAAAGCACATCCTTATTGCTATTTATTATTATGGCACAAGGATGGTTGAACAACTGTAGAAGACACTCCAAATTACTAGTGAGAAATTACTGCTCTGTGACTAGTGTTTACTCTCACTCACCCCCTCCTCTTTTCCAAAGTTTACTATGTATCTAGTATACTAGTAAGTTTTACCAGATCCTTCAAATCATGGCCTGTGTAATGTCAATCTTCAAGAGAAGGAAGCATTGAGGAACGTATTAATTCCTGGTGCATCCAGCTAATTTTTATTGATCTTGAAAGCTAAAGTAGGATTTGATCTGTATTTGGAAGGATTAAAGTGTGTTGGGAGAAAAAAATGTCCTGAAAGAAGTCAGTGTTAAACTACAGGCATTTCTATGAACCAAACTCTCAATCTAGAGAGTTCACTTATTAATTCCAGGAAAAAGACTGAAACAAATTCTGCACCTAAATAAATAAATAAAAAGTTTACATAGTCTCATTGTATGTATAGAATATCACTTCTCAGCCTGTTTCCCATTCACTTCAAGGGGAAAAAGCAATGTTTGGATATGCCACTGGATGTGCTAATTATCATGCACCCCACCTTAAGATTGGGAAAGGACAGATTAGACAGCTTCTTGTACTATCAAATTAACAATCAAGCGAACAAATTCATACAAGAATATAAGCAGTAAGGTAGCTGTTTGCAAACAGGAGTTTTCGAGGGCACACAAGAAACACAACTATGCTAAATTATTCAGAAATTCCATTTAAAATTTTTAGTCTAAAGGTTCATCTTTTTCCCTGCCAGTGAATTTTGTAATGACATGCTTTTATCAGGAACAAAAAAAGGTGACATTTACAAATAAATAAATGGTACTGTGATGCAAAAATCAAGTATTCAACTCTTCCATGACATTCAAGAGGCAGAGATAGCATTCATAAACTTTCAAGCTTCACTGTTACTTATCTCTATTTTAAAATATTATTTTTTCCCAGTCAATCTGTGTTTTGTCCAGTCAGATTTCTTGATGGTCAGCATGCATTGAAAAGAAAAGATACAGTGGCAGTTCATATAGATTAAATGCTTTTCTGACATTTATTTCAAGCCCTACATCCAGACTGAATTGTATGTGTTCTGGGAGAAACTCATATTATGAAAGAAGCAGGAGGTCTATCCAGAGAAGGAGAGCAAAAAGGAGAACAAGAAAATTTGGTTCCCAGGCCCGAGGTCTGTTTGTCATGCATTAAAAACAAGGTGTTAACATGGGATAAGATGCTCTCCCCAAACTTGCTCACAAACCTAGGGCAACATCTTTACACACATCATGTACTATGATGTGTCTCCTGAGATTGCCTACTATTTTTCCTGCTATTATATAATAATCCTAGCTTTGAATGGATCCAATATGTCTATTGGCTTTTATGTGAAGCTAGGAGACAAATGTTTGTCAAGTCAACAGGCAGCCAACAATTCAGATTTACTTGATTTACTTAGTTTAGTTTAATTAAGATTCGAGTATAAAAATTGAATTCCTTTGTGGCTTAGATGAAAATGTGGATCAATCCTGTTCTGACCAAGGAGCAACATCATTTTATAATTACAAGATTGATATTTTTTCCTATATCTCCTCCCTTCCAGGAAAAAAAAAACTCAGCATAATTGATAAAAGATGAATCGAACTAGGAAGGATTGATGTTATTGCTGAAGGCAGCATCAGAGATTGAGTACCCGTTTGGCTTTTCAGAAGGCCCGATGAGTCATCCCACATAAATGAAGTTTGTGATATGCAATGAAAAGCTTTTTATCCTCACTGCAATCAAATTAGCAGGTACTTTGAAGAAGGAATGCTTGATGTTACCTCTCATTTGTTTCAGATCAGGGATATTTTAGGAGATGCTTTGGCTCCTATTTGGGTGCTGAAGGTATTAGATCAAGGTCACCTCTGGAAAATAATGAGTGAGAACTCAGTTATAAACATGCAAACCGAAAAATATCATCAGTTTGCTTCACTGCCTAAAAGTAATAGAGCATTTCCCCCAAATTGGTCATTCTCTTTTTCTGAGAATAATGTTCATCTGCCCTGTTTTAAATAATAGGATAAAATATGCTTGTGGGAGAGTGCGATGGGGAAGAGGAAGGTTAAGAAAAGTAATCTTCTTCCATTAAGGCAGAAAAATTCAGGCTGCCTTACAGCTTTTGTCATTGAAGGCTGCAAAAGCATGGGATTATGTAGATAAATGGGTTCTGCCTTCATGGTTATCAGAGCCAATCTGCAAAAAAAGACTACATCTGAATTAGCAAGGGTAATTATGGGTGCTTTGAGAGTAGAGTTCACATCTGTAGGAGGAGCAGATGCAGTAAGCTGCAACCTAACCTTCCCTGACCTCTGCAGATATGACAGGTAAGGGGGCTTCCTTCCCCATAGTCTTCATATATGGGCTAGCACATAAACCCCAGTCCATCTACTCCCAACATTTACTGTGTTTCCCCGAAAATAAGACAGGATCTTATTTTATTTTATTTTATTTTATTTTTTGCCTCCAAAAGAGGCACTAGTTCTTATTTTTGGTGTTTGTGGGGGTGTCTTTTCTACTCACCTCTGGCACCGACAGCCCTGCCCAGCTGGCCCCTTCTTCTGCGGCCAAAGGAGCAGCTTAATTCTGCAGCTCAGAATGGAGCTTGGAGTTAGGTCTTTCCAGGAGGCCTATGCAGCTGAGAACCAAGCAATGGATTGAATCCATAGCTCGGATATCGGCTACAGAGCCCTTGCAGAACCGAGCTATGGATTGAATCCATAGCTCGGTTCTCAGCTGCAGTGGCCTTCTGGAAAGGCCTGTGAAATGCAGGCCTGGGGATGTCTCAGAAGAAGTGGGCTGGCAAGGAGAGGCCTGGCTGCAAGGTAAGTGGGTGCGGGGTGCATGGGGCAGCTCCACTCCCCACCCTCACCCTGGCTTGATTTTTAGGTTTGTATCTTGCCCCCAAACTAGGGCTTATTTTTGGGGTAGGGCTTATATTAGGCCCACCCCCAAAAATCAAGCTAGGGTTTATTTTTGGAGTAGGTCTTACTTTTAGGGAAACAAAGTAGAAAAGTGATTCATTCCATTTCATGGAGAAAACAGTAGGGTTTGCAAAACTTTACATCTGAAGACTGAAATATGTTTTGGAGCAGAAAAAGAACTTAGGCAATCCTTGCCTTCAAGTCATCTTTTCCTATGGTTGCAGAGCTTCTTCCTGCTGCTGCAATATTAACAGTGTTTCTCAAACTAGGCAACTTTAAGATGTTTGGACCTCAATTCCCAGAATTCCCCAGCCAGCCTTGGCAGTTGAAGTCTACACGTCTTAAAGTTGCCAAGTTTGAAAAACACTGATGTATAGTGTTGCATGCAAGTGCTATGTCCATACACGCACCCACACACTTTGAAGCTCTTTTATATTTGAACCTAAGTATTGGAGTGGAATATTTCCATAGGAAGAGAGTAGCTATGGACTACAACAGACAATGGGTTAATATCATGGTTCCGATTGATGAAACCAATTAAAATAACTTCAAGGCAAGGATTTCTTCCTTAAAGAACATTTTATTCAGGAAACAAAGTATCAGCACTTATATAGTTGAACCCAAGACTAAAGTTCCCTCCCCCTGATACAAAGTAACAAGTTGCAATTCCCACCCCAGAAAGGCCGTCATAAATCACATTCACCAATTAATCTAAGATCCTCCCCACTTTACAGCCTGCAAAACTTTATCTAGAATTGACCTTGATGCTGACCCAGCTACAATTGTTTAGGCTAACTTAAAAAGCTCAAGCATTCCTCCCACCCCCCTTTCTACATCTGAGAATCCCAAGCAACAGAAAAAGCACAAGTAAAGTAAAAGGTAAAATGGCTGCCATTTCTTAATTGTCACAGGGTTGACATCTGCCTCCCCCCCCTTAACAGAAAGGAGAAGTCCTGCAAATCATCAACACATAATGTTCTAACCATTTTGCTTGGACTATGATGATTCATTCTGGCCCTTTGGACCTAAAGCAAGAACCGTTTCCTGAAGCCTTTCCCACATTGTCAGCTGCCCAATTATATTGTGCTTTAGCCCCATTCTTCTCTTCAAGAAAGAAGAGAAAAGCAGGGCAGGCAGGATGAAGATGATACAAATAGATAGGACCGCTATACCAATAGTACTGAAGGTGGGATCTACTCTGCTTTGTTCATCTATTGTCCATTCCCTGGAACAGGAGAGTCAACAATAGAGGCACTTTGCAATAGCCTGATCCTGGGCAACTTTGCTCCAATCTCATATTTGTCCTGCATATATTCAGGCTTTCACTCTCAGTATCTGGAACAAATATATAACTTCATCTATGCTGGTTTTCATATGAGCCATGGATATGAAAGTTTTTCTCTGCTGCAGGTATTCAGAAAGTGTAAAATCTCCCCCCCCCCCAACAATTGGGGAAGGATTGTGTAGAATACCTGCAGTGAGTACTCCATATGTGTCAAGATTTCTTAATACAGTAAGAGAAAATATGTACTGCTATGACTATATGATGGTCCTGCAAGAAAGAACTCCAGACATTTTGTGCTTCAAAATGGCCCCAGCAGATCTACTCTCAAAACAAAGAAGAAGAAAAATATGGGAAGGCATCTCTGAATTATTTTTTTAACAAGGCATGTTCCACCATAAAAGCAATATGATATGCTTTATTGGGGCAAAGGGGGAATTTGATTTGTTACTGAAACAACTTTGTAGGTTCTTCTTAGCCACCTCTGAGAGGTACCAAAGCTAGAAGCAGCAGCAAGGGGTTGCTTCTCTTGAAACTTCCATGCGAGAGATTCCCTCAGAATTTGCACTCCTCTAGAAAAACAAAACAAAGCAAAAACACAGAAAAGAGGAATGGAGATTCAAAGTAACTCTGCAGCGGGAATTGATATGTTTAATGGACCTGGGTTATTTTTTTTTTATGATCTGTAAAAGTAACTGCAATCAAAGTGATTACAATTACACTATTAAATTAGCCTATAATTGAATATCCCTTCTTTCAGTAAACAAAGTTTAATAAAATCTATACTCTCTCAACTATCTTAGCACAATGCATTTTCTAAATGGTTTCAAGCACCAAAACTTTTCCTGGAGTTACTACTACTACTAATAGAGTATGCTATACCAAAGTGTCAAACCCCAAAACTCTGTGGGATAGAGTTTTAACGTTTTATCGCTGTTCTATTTATCTTTGTTTATTCTCATTACCATGATCTAACTAATCCTTTTATAATATACTGAGGGATAATTTCAGTACAAAAGGTGTTATATAAAAGTAAATTATATACGTTTCTAATCTATTGTGGATTATTTCTTACCAAGAAAGTTATATGCTCTTTTCATCTAGCAGCAATGTAAATGTTTATTAGCAAAGAAGAGATCATTCTCCTGGTATGACTCCTTTGTGAAGATGCCTAATGGTGTGTTGAAAATGCTCGGGTAGCATAAGTAGTTCAAAACAGCATCATTACAAAAACGTAATATAATTGATCTTGATGTACTTTCGGATGGTAAAATGTATCATTTTTTGTAATCTGTTATAAATAGCACAAAAATAAGGCTTCTTGTAAAAAGTAATACAAAGTAATTGAGAGAACCAATGCCAGTTCAAACCAAAGAATGAATTTTAGTAAAATATGTATCATATTTTAACATTATTAATTATTCTCTGTTCACAACAATGTGAAGTTAACTGGTGCTGACCTTCATATGGATTGAGATTTTCCAAATAACCTAGGAGGTCATAATGCAGTGGTTCTCAACCTTTTCTTCACCATGGACACCCTTTAAATATCTTTTGTGGTCATGGACCATGGCCATGGACACCCAAGATTTAACTCAAGATTTAAATCATAACATTTCTTCATGGACCCTGTTTATGCCATACTCTTTCAATTTTAATTTTCAGATCTTGGTGCTTTGTCATCTTTTCCAATTCTTTTTTCTTCTTTTCTATTATTCCCTGATATTGCCACATCATACTTTCTTTTTTTAAACCATATATCTGGTGTGTTATGACCCAAGACTTTATCAATCTATAGTCAGAAATCCCATAATATTTAACTTGCTACTTTTCAACTATTTTTTTCAATTCCACATCACCACCATTACTGCTACATGATCATTTTTAAAGACGTCCCAATAAATTGTTTTGATGACTGTGTTATACTGTTGTTTATACTCAGTTTGTACAATCTTCTTGCACAAGATAAGTATATAATCCACAATTTCTTTTGTTTCTTTGCACAGATCAAGCTTTTGATTTTTTTTCTTTTAATATTCCAGTTGTAAGCTGTTGCCAGGTTTCACCTTTATCCATGTTCCCCTTAATCTTTTGTAAAAATCCACCATGTAATGCTTGTCCTTGCCAGCATTGTGTTCATGCTTTTATTACGTTATTTGGATATTTACTTTTTGTTTACTGTACATTTAATACGTTCCAATTTTTAACTTCATCAATGCTTGTTCTTGGATGTCTTTACATCATCAGACAATGCTCACTCTTCTCTGACCGTTTAACCTGAAGTAAACCTCAGGTATAACTTATCAATATCTCTATACAGATATAATTTATGGTAAATAGTCATCAGTTTTATTATTTTTTGGTCTAAATTAGCTAGTTCAGCTTGTGTCCAGTTAAATTCCAGCAGTGTATCATATCATAGGTATGGGTCAAATATTTATGGCTTTGATGGTGTTTCCACCATTTAGTATGATTTTCAACTTTGGAATGCTCTTGGATATGATATTGCTTTTGGTTTTCTAATCAATTACTTTTGATATTCAGTTCTTCTCTAACTATCATAGCTGCACTGAAGGTAAGTTGATTCATTTGTTCAATAGGTGTTATTTGAATCCTAGTAAATGGAACCGCATCTACATGGAGGGAAGTGTGTAGTGGGGTGCCCCAGGGCTCTGTTCTGGGCCCAGTGCTCTTCAACATCTTCATCAATGATTTGGACAAGGGGATAGATGGGGAACTCATCAAATTTGCAGATGACACCAAGCTGGAAGGAATAGCCAACACTCCAGAAGACAGGCTTAAGATTCAGGAGGATCTGGACACTGGGCGCTATCTAACAAAATGAAATTCAATGATGAAAAAAGTAAGGTTCTACATTTAGGCAAGAAAAAACAAATGTACAAGTATAGTATAGGTGGTACCTTACTCAATAGTAGCAACCGTGAGAGGGATCTCAGAGTCCTAGTGGACAATCACTTAGATATGTGTGCTGCAGCTGCCAAAAAAGCCAACACAGTGTTAGGCTGCATTAACAGAGAGATAGAATCAAGATCACGTGAAGTATTAATACCACTTTACAAGGCCTTGGTAAGGCCACACTTTGAATACTGCATCCAGTTTTGGTCACCACGATATAAAAAAGATGTTGAGACTCTAGAAAGAGTACAGAGAAGAGCAACAAAGGTGATTAGGGGATTGGAGGTTAAAACATGTAAGGAATGGTTGCTGGAATTGGGTATGTCTAGTTTAATGAAGAGAAGGACGAGGGGGGACATGATAGCAGTGTTCCAATATCTCAGGGGCTGCCACAAAGAAGAGGGAGTCAAGCTATTCTCCAAAGTGCCTGAAGGCAGGACAAGAAGCAACAGATGGATACGAAGCCGGGTCTACTCCCATGGAGAGGGAATGGGCCTCCCTCTGACTTTGCCCTCATACCCATCATTAGCAACCTGGCTAAGGAGAGCAAGCACAGCAGCAGCAGCCTTAAGGAGGAGATAAGTGCAGCTGGGCTCCCCCTTCGGGAAGTTGGTGCTGCAGGTACTCGAGGGCCAGGCTAGACATTTGACCTCTGCTGCCCAGGACTCCGGGCAGCCCGCACCACTATCCAGCCCCCCCCCACATGGCCTGAGAGGAACAGTGAGGCTCCTCCAGTGGACCATGCCTTGGCACTTGCCCTGGTCCCATCCCCTTCTGCCAGATACCCTCAGATCTGTCTCACTCCTGCCCAGGCCCCCACAGGCACCCTTGACATGAACAATGTAGAGCTGGCCATGGCCACCCAGTAGGCCACACTTACCCTAGCCACACCCACCAGGCCCCCCCAAGGGCAACCACAATGCTGATGCGGCCCTCAATGAAATTGAGTTTGACACCCCTGTGGTATAGGGTTTCCTGCCTGAGCAGGGGGTTGGACTAGATGACCTCCAAGGTCCCTTCCAACTATTATTATTATTATTATTATTATTATTATTATTATTATTATTATTATTATTATTATTATTATTATTAGCCTTACTCACACCCTTTATGATAGGTGCCTAGTCTTGGGGGGGGCACTACTTTCAATGCAGAACGTTTTGTCGGTTTACTGGCAATTCTACATATGCCATAGTATTCACTTTTAATTTGTCTTGTATGAGGTTCAGTTCATAGGTTGTTTCAGTGTTGGCAGTACTGATTATATTCTTATTACTTCTTCTAAGTTATCATCTGTATAGTTCATATAAGTTTATATTTGCAATTGTTATCTGAGTTTCTTCTACTGTTGTACTATTGTTTTGGGGTCTTTCATCTTCATATTTTTTTCTGAATCTCTTCCAGTTCTGTTTCTCTGAATATTTTATTTCTGATAATGAATCTGCTTTGATCTGCTAACTGTGGTGCAGTGATATGAGTCTGAACTAATTCTTTCCCAGTGCTCAAACATTCACTTTAAATAGCCCCACTTTGTTGTTTCTGATTTATGTAGCAGGCCATAATGCTACGATCTTCAAATACAGTATGCTTTTGTTTTCTCCATGGTTATTGTTTTCCAGTAATCCAGTAATCCACAGAGCTAGCCTGATTGTGTGGTCAAAGCTCCTGAGTGTCATTGTCCAGTTGTCAACAGATGCTTCGGAAATCTAATATCTGATGTGATCCTTGTTGAGCTTGGCAACAACCATCCTGATATACTTTTCCTGTTTTCCCACCATGGTTAATGGTTGTTGGAAACACTTAATCTGCTCTTCTGCTAAGACCTGGTGTGGATGTCTGATAAAATATGCTACCACCAACATAGCTCTCAACCTATTAGAAGATCGCAAGTCCTTCCCCACAACAAGGGGGTATCTATGAAGCGATTATTGTATTATTATTATCATCCTGCTAGGAGTCAAACGTATGCTACCCAAGTGATTGTCTAGTTTGCTTCACATTCTTTAGATCAGCGGTTCTCAACCTATGGGTCGCGACCCCATTTGGGGTCGATCGACCATTTCACGGGGGTCACCAAGCAAGGCTGTCCGCCATTTTTTCCCCTTTTCCGGCGGGTGCCTTACCTCCCTTGAGCTGGGCCAGCTGGTGTCGGCCTACTCCGTCTCTGCCGCTTGCCAGCTACGCCTCGGCCGGCGCAGGGGGCGGAACCACGCATGTGCGGCGCTCCCGGGCAGGGAAAGTCCTCGACTTATGACCGGTTGGGTAGTCCTCGACTTACGACCTGTTTAGTCCTCAACGTATGACCGGTTTAGTCCTCGACTTACGACCGGTTGGGATCGCGGCATTAAAAAGGTTGAGAACCACTGCTTTAGATACTATAAATAGATGTTCAATGATACTTGGGCAATTCTGCTTCTGAGATGGTGCTTCTTAGTCTCTGCAGGGCTATGAAAAGGAAAAAAGCATTTGATTCTGATCTTTCCTCCTACATCTTTTCTCACAGAAATTTTCTCCAAATAGTTAATGTTCTCTGTACAGAAGCTTGATTAGTAAAAAGGGACAATAAATAATTACCTCCCTAATTTCTATTAGCAGAATCTTGTACTAGATTGAAGTGTCTATGGAGATTCTCAGTCATCCAGGTCATGGTTGTCCCAACGATGCTTTCTTTCAAAATACAACTGGACTTTCTTGTTTTGCTTGAAGACATTTCACATCTCATCCAACAAGCTTCTTCAGTTCTGACTGAATGGTAGAGAATGGAAGGACTGCAAGGAATATAAATCCTTCCATTCTCCACCATTCAGTCAGAACCAAAGAAGCTTCTTGGATGAGAAATGAAACATCTTCAAGCAAAACAGGAAAGCCCAGATGGCTTTTGAAAGAAAGCACTTTTGGGACTACTGGATTGAAGATCCATTGTTTCCAAAGAACACCATGTTTCTTATTCCTCGATCAGCCTTGCTATTATTCTTCCACTGCTAATTGTAGACACCATTTCTTGACCTAAAGCATCATGCGGCTTCCTTAGAATCTCTGCTCTGATTAATTCCATGTTGCCTCAGTGTTATATCCTTCCAATTCTTTCTTACAAAACTCAGCTTTCATCTGTCCTTCCTTCAAGTTTTAATTATAACAATTAAAATAGTTAATCAACTATAGAATCATTGAACTTGACAGTCTACAGGTGTCCATCCTTTCCCCATTTTCTAAGAGGTGATAGGAAATGATTTTCCTTCCTCAGATTTCTTAGTCTCATTTATTTTATTATTATATGTGGGTCTTAGACCAATGGAAGCTTAATTATTCAAGTTCTAACTAAGGCTCTAAAAATGATTAAGGTAGCATTTAAGAATATAGGCAGTTCCAAGCAGGGTGGTTTGTTGTAAAATTAGGGTGTTCAGGTCTGTTAAATTCAAGATTTCCAGATATTGGGGAAGTTCTTTAGGCATCACTCCAAGGGCTCCAATCACAATTAGTACAAAAATGGATTTCTTTTTCCATGTTTATTTTATTTTATATATTTCTCATTGTGAATGCATGCATGCCTACAGATATACTCAGTCGGGACAGTAGTGGGCAGAACAGCTTGTCTGCAAGTTATGTTACTTATTTTTATTAACTAAATTATTTTTTCTCTTGCCTTTCCATTAAAATAAAATTCACCTGCTGATAAAAGAAAATGTGTTGTCTCAATAGTAAGCTGCTTAAGAAAAGAATACAGTCAATCTGTATTGAAAGCTTAACCCCATAGCTTCGAGAATTAATGGCATACAAATATAGTAAGTAGATAAATAAATAAATAAACTTACCATAAGATAAGTTTAGATCAGCTTTTTTCCCCCTCCTTACAGATTCTGATCCTTTTCACCTCCACTTAGAAAGTCAGATTAATGTGCTGCCATATTCATTATTTCCATCCTAGGTTATTAGCTGGCTTAAGTGTGGAGTTTATCTGTATTTGCATTCTGAATATTCAAGCATATTTGTCCAATTAAAACTTCTGCCAAGCCTCCTGGCAAACTAATGTGCTAACAAAATTGAAAGATATTTTGGATAAACAGCCATAAATAATAATTCAGCAGCAACAGTCGGGGTTGTTTTGACAGATTCAGCCCTCTTAAAGAAATATGCAGTTCCATATTTGATACATATGTGCTTGTTGGAATTCCTGCCATGCTCAGGTTTCAATCAGATTGTATGCTAACTGCAGGGGTGGTAGACTTATTTTTGTCAGCAATGTTGGAACATTTATCTTTGCCACCAGTTACTTGTTTCCAGTGGTGGGTCTGGGCCTCTGAGGCTTAGAACGGACTTCTGGAAGTGGCATTCACGCACTTCTGGCAGGCTGTTCTAGGCCTGGGAGGCTTCCTTCAGACATCCAAGGCCTAGACTGGACTTCTGGAAGCAGTGTGCATTAAGCCGGTTCTCTGAACTCAGCAAAATTTAGCTACTGGTTCTGCTGAACCAGTGCAAACCAGGTGAATCCCACCACTGCTTGTTTCCATATAACAAAGAAATACTTGGAAGCAATATATATTTTATACAGAGTAGTGATGCACTAGACTTTGCCAATGTGCCCATCTTTATGCTACTGCACTTTGTCTTATCTTAGCAGCACCTTTTTATTTTGGTTATCTTAATGCCTAGAATAAGAAATAGCTTCTTTGTAGAGTGCTGAAATGTGTATCTTGCATGACTAAGTACCTTTTTGTCTTTAGATATGAAGGACACCTCCCTAACACAGAGACATTTTTTTTGACAAAGAAGTCATTCCTTTCAACATATCATATAATATCCACTACATTTCTACCAGCATTTGTATATCTTAATTAACATTCTATCAAAGAACGCAATCTGCTTGCTGCAATTTTTTACCGTTGATTTGTAACCTGCAGTAGTTCACTTCATTTTTTTTCTTCTTAAACACAACAGTGTTGATCTTTGATACATTTTTATAGAATTTTTACTAAAGGTTGCAATTTACAACAATGAAAAGTAATATAAACTAAAGAAATAATTCATGCAAACTATTTGCAAACATATAATCACATTAGAAAGAAACACGAATCCTCTTGACCCAGTGCCTGAGGGAAAGGCTATGTATGTAAAGCTTTATAAAAAGTAGGCAGGGTTGGGGTTATCCATATCTTGGGGGAGTCCTTTTCATAGGGCAAGCGCAGTTAAGTCACACCAACTGAGTTCCAAAAGATGAATTTTTTTAAAGAGATGGGAGTCAGACTTGCTAACTCTATTGGATCTTTTTAGATGATTGGAGCTGATCCGAAACAGGTGTTCCTGCACAATAATCTTTCCCTGTACCATGAAGGTCTTCAAAATAGTGCTTCTTTTTCATCAATTTCTTCTGGACCTTAGCATTTATAATACTCCATTCTGTTATTTAGTGTGTCACTATAATCCCCATATTAATCTGTGAAATACTCATTCCAGCAATCCATTTTCATCCCAAATAATTTCATCAAATTTCTTTTTAAACTATCTTGGAAGCTGCTAAAATATGAGTTGAGTTGGGATCTCCTCTTTTTTCCCATTCAGTGTTAACGCCTTCCCAAGATCTATGCTTGACACTACTAAACTTGGATGGTCCAACATTCATAACCTCTTATGTCATTTACAGAATCTCCCATAGACAATCAAACATAAAAAAAATCAAATCAGTCATACTTTGATTTATTTTTTCCACATATACTTATGAATACATTATGCTTAAACTTTGCTTGGCTATCTGAGAAGAATTTGAGACTCTGACTCCTGAGGAAGTAGACAGGATCGTGTTTGATCAGTCACCTGTATATTACAATCCTGTCACTCCTGGTTGGCTAAGACCACATAGTATGCAGTTGTGTCCAGTTGTGATGGTGGTGGCCTCTTTGAAAAAGGGGATGGTCCTGCCCAGGGCTTTTTTTTCTCATAGAATGCCCAGAAAAGAGTTTTGGCACCTTTTTTGGATGGAACCTTGTAGGGTAGGCAAGGTGGGTTGTATGACGTATGTGAGTTCTGACATCTTTTTTTTTTTTTTAGAAAAAAATCACTGGTTCTGCCGACCTTGAGGGAAATGTGCTATACTCTCTTCTCAAGAGGCCTTCTATGGATCCAACCAAGATAGAGGTCTTTCATCCAGTCTCCAACCTTCCTTTTTTAGGGAAGGTCACTGAGAAATCATTGAGTTACAATTACACAGGGCTCTAAAGGAAATGGATTATCTAGACCCATTTCATTCAGGTTTCAGGCTGAGATATAATAAGGACTGATCATACTTGTGAGTGCCCAGTAGTGAAGCCAGGATGGGTACACGAATGCTTGGTGTATAATTTACCTTCTTTCCCAACATTTTTAGCAGTATATTCCCTTATGCCTGAATTGGGATTTTAACTTGATGCCTTCCTATGGCAAGCTTCCAGGTTACGATCACAATAACATCTGTTTTCTTCCGTAACTAGATGGATTAAAACTGAGAGTTAAGCTGATATTCATGAAATTGCCACAATTCCCATTCATTGTTGGGTTTCCAAATGACTCAGTTGCTTTTTCTGTATTCTTTCATCTCATTCTGTTCTTTTAGTGACATCATTCATATTACCAAACACATTTTTTTTGATGAATCATATTTATTCAGAATTTTATATTTGTTCTCAAAACTCTGTTCTGCTTCTTCCATTCACTAAAACATAGCATGTAATTACTACCAACCTAAGAAAGCCATCAATAGATCTTTCCATTTATATTGACCCCCAGGATCCATATTATCTTTGGGCAAGCCAGACACATAATACTTTTTATAAGACAGAAATTTCAGACTAGATTACCAGCCTCATTCAAGTTAAGTTTTCTAATCTACAGTATATTATTGCTTTCACCCTATAAATTAATTCTCGTACATAAGGAGACAGTTTAGAAAAGAAATATTAAGTTGGAAGATTAGTCATTGAGGTAGCTAGTGAAAAAGTAGGCAGATAACTGGAACCAGTATGTTTTATGCAAATATTATTTCCTATTTTTTATTGAATGACTGACCATACATTTTTTGTTTTGTTTTGTTTTGTTCCCTATAGAAATGCATTAATTGTTTCCACACATTCTTGTCTTTATATGCAAAAAAAAGGACCTACTGTTTCATAGAGCATAGCATAGAATTTTGAGTATAGTCATAATGACTCTGTACCCAGTTTATGGGTTGATTTATAAATGTATAGATCTTTAGCTCTAGGAGTAAGATTCAAGAAAACTGGAAGTCATTCTGTATATTCGTTAAAGAAATGACCCAAGAAAAATGTTTGCATTCAGAATTATACCCTATGCATCTAGTGGGTTTAGATTTTCTGTTTTCTGAGGGTTTTCTTTTGTTTTCTTTTTAAACACAGAGCGGTTCTTATATTGTTCCTCTGATTTTTTGGTACTAATAAAGATACTGAAGTATGGTTCTTTTTTAGAACTTGGGATATTCTCCGAATGGCAAAATATGTTGTTGTTCAGTTGCTAAATAAAGTCTGACTCTTTGTGCTTCCATAGACCATAGTATGCCCTCCCCCCTCCCCCATCCTCCACTATCTTCGGAGTTTGCCCAAATTCATATTCATTGCATTGATGATACTATCTAACCATCTCTTCATCTGCTGTCCTCTTCCCCTTTTGCCCATCAATCTTTCCCAACATCAGGGACTTTCCCAATGCATCCTCTCTTCTTATTTGGTGACTACTAGTTAATTCTTTGGGGGATGGGGAAAGAAGTAGGAAAGTATATGTTAATACAAATGTCAGCTATATCAATGTTGCAGGGTGAACATAGGATACCATTCCAACCTGTCATTCTAAACTGCAGGAAAATCTGCTTTCATTATTGTAGTTGCCTTTCACTAGTATTTGAAAGCACTGCATAAAACAGCCCCTTGTAGGTGGAGTTTTGTACCTTGTAGCTTTACTTTTCCTCCCAACATCCTAGTAGGATGAATTGGAAGGTCACTGGGAAGAAAAGCAAGCCATGTAACTTCCCATTGTTTCCTGTTGATGATTAGCACAGGATCTCTGGGGAGAAGGCACTTGTAAGTTGCTGAGTGCAGGTTTGCTGAAAACAGTTGGTAGGCCAGTGATCCCTAGTAGCGTTGATAAGAGGGAGTGAATCTAGGCTTTTTAGCATCCCCAAAATTATTTTGCTTAAGCACTGTCATTGAGCAAAAGAAAGAAACAACTACCATCAGAAAACCATAATCTGGTATTTGCCTAATTACACTGATCAGTTTGTACAAAATGCCATCTGTTTTCCAGATGATCAGCTGATTGCACAGATGCTAGTGGAAAACATGTTTGGGTACTCTGCATCTCTAAGGAATTTAAGCTTTTTATCAATAACTTATGCAACTGCCCACTACTTGATATAGTCAAATTGCAGTTCTGAATATGATTTTGAATAGCAGATTTCAAAGCTTAACATCTCATCTAATACTTGGACCCAACTATGGATTTTGAATCCCCTCCCCCATCAAAAAAAACCCCATAACAGTAATGTTTCCTTTCTATGAACTACTTCTGCCTTTGCATGAAATTAAATGGGCAACATTCAGTCCTGAATAGAACCAGATCAGATTAAGCCATCTGTTCGGTCAGAATGTTATCTAAACCTCCTATTTTGAGTTTTCCATCCATATGAACATAGAATAGAAGAAGGCTTTCTCTGCCATTGCCTTACCCTCTGGAAACGTCTTACTCCAGAGGAGATGTTGGCCCCCTTTTTCTTGGCCTTTTGAAGAGTTTGAAGACCTGGGCAACAGGCAACCCTGGGGTTAGCTGGTGCCTTGATGGCCCTTTCCCTACCTTTTAAATTATTTTATCCTTGTTATATCTGGCTCCTTTTATTTATGTGTCATCTTTTTAATATGATTTTTGGCCCACTCTGTCACTGAAATGAGGAGTAACTAAATTTGATAAATAAATATTGTAGATATGAATATGCAACAGTTGTCACTTGCCAAGGAAATTCTAAATCAAATTTCTCAGCAATGAAAAATTCTGGGGTTATGCTGTTAGAAAACTGGATTGAAAAACCATTCCTAAAGGTACAGGAATGCTTAATGTTAGAATTTACCTTCCTTCCCAGCTAAATTGTTTAACAGGTTATTCCCCTGTCCTAAGTAGACTGAAACTTTCTACTAGGAGATTAATTGGGATCTAAACTTGATGCCTTCCTATGGCAAGGTTCCAGGTCATGATCACATAACAGCTGCTTTTTTTCCATAAGTAGATAGATTATAAGAGAGAATTAAGCCAGCAAACATCTTAGCATAAGATCAGGATACTCTCTGCCAACTGGGGAGGAAACACTGACAACCATTGCCTTTGATGAGCTGGCATTTGTTCCATTACTAGCTTTTGGTAGCAATATGGATCGTATGAATCAGTGCAGTACTGAGATCATAGTACTGACTATAAGGAAGAAGATAACTAGGAACAACAATATTGTCATCTTCAGTGGAAAAAAATGTTCAAAATGGAGAGTCATTTAAAAAAAAAATCCCACAAAATTATGCTATGCATCAGGTAAACAGTGATTTCAGAATGATCATCTGAATCAGAAAAAAATACATAGTTTTTTCCCTTTTCCTGCAGCACCTTGAACGAAAATGAGATTGAGAGTTTTCTGAAGGTCAAACTGGAATTACTGCAGTTCATGAGTAGGAGATCTACTCATAAAGATCCATCACTCTCATGTAGTTGTGTTCTGATTAAAAAGCTTAACTTCCTTCTAAATATGTATTTCTATAATTGTCAAAAATACTGTTGAATTAACTATGTCACACAAATTATTTCATAAGGTCCATTTTAGCATTAGCATTTAGGCTTATATACCACCCCATAGTGCTTTACAGCACTCTCTGAGAAGTTTTGCAATGTAAGCATTATTTGCATATTGCCCCCAACAGTCTGGATCCTACAATACAGTCCTTTCAACAGTTCCAAGAAGGCTCCACATCCATTTGCACTACTCAGGTGACCCTTATGACACACATAAACCTTCAGGTGGCCTCAATGACTCTCTAAAAGAATGCAAATGACCAGCTGTCTGCAAGGAGTATAAATCTTTCCATTCCTCACCATCCAGTCAAGCTGAAGAAGCTTCTTGGATGAGAAAAACAAAAAACAAAGAAAAACAAGAAAGTCCAGTTGCCTTATTAAAAAGCACCTTTGGGACAATCTGGATCCCCATTTTACCGACCTTGGAAGGATGGAGAGTCAATCTTAAGTTTCATCAGGATCAAACTCCAGGCTGTACAGAAAAATAGGCATTTTTCTACATGAACCTAATTACAACACACACTCCGTCACATTCCCTTCATCTCATGAGTACAACTTTAAGAATACCAATGTTAAATCAGTGTCTTCCCCCACTTGTTTAGCCACCATCCAAGGATAGACTCAAGGTGTAGAAAATCTGTTAGGCGCTTTGCTATCTTTTGCCCTGGTAGAAATAGCAGGAAATAAAGGCAAGAGAGACAGGAACAGCATTGGCAAGCAATAGTAAATGTAATTGTTTGTTGTTTTTTGCTGTTGCTGTTTTATTTTCTGCCATCTCAAAGATGGTTAGTACTACAATGAGAATGGCTATAAGTCTGTATTTGAAAATTATTATTTTTTTCTACTTAATATAATGTTCATTAATCTTTGGAAATATATTTTGAACTATGATTTTGAATTTGCTTCACTAACCAGGAACAGTTAATGAAAAGTTTAATTAATACTTTTATTTACATACAGGTGAATGGATGTTGCAAATAGAAAGCAACATTTTTCACTTAATAATAATATGCTGGCTATACTAACTGTAGATGTATCTTACAAAATTAATAAAACAAGCATGTATCTTAGGAAATTAGATATATCTAATATATCTAATATGTTAGATATATCTAATATATATATATATCCAAATTTCTTTTTTTTTTTTTTTTTTTCTGACAAAGAGTAAAGAATTAAATTGGGAGACTAAGATGGACCATTTCTGGCTTTTTTGCCTTCATCAGTTAGCCATACCCTTTATGGGATTCAAACCTGGGCAGTTATACATACTAGTCAGTGATTTAGTCACTGAGCCACAGGTTCTCTTCCCCTCTTTGCCAGCAGAGTCAAGGGAGTAATTATNATATATATATATATATATATATATATATATATATATATATATATTCCGCATAGATGCCTATACCACCGTGAATTTTTGCGAGCGAGCGTGTTATGAACATGCCATATGCACTTTCCATACTGTAACCATTATAACTATTATATAAGTGTATGCACAGGCTCCCTTGTTATTCAGCCCTTACTCTGATGATGTCAACAGCTCGTTGACGAAAGCTTAGCAATAAAGAAGCCTTTTTTCTTATATCCCGGAGCTCATCATTTTATTTTACTAATTTTAAATATATATATTAGAAATACTAAGTTCATAAAAGTCATCCCTAAATCAGATGTTTAGTGATGTGGTGAGAAATGATTGGAGTTATTGCACAATGCAAAGATTAATGAAAGTATCTCAATAATAATGCCATTTCGTGACATTTTAATGTCTATTGTTTTTTCTGGAGGATGCTATATGGGATATTTGCAAAGGGGATTTTTTTTTGCAGAAAGGTTATTCAGTGAGTAACTCATGGTTCAATCAAAAGCAGAGATATTGATAGAACTCAAGCCTCTACAGCAGTCAAGGGAATTATAGAGGCTGTATTAAATTTTAAACGAAACACTGTTATAAGCCATTTTAGCTGCAGTCCTATATTTGAAATATTTCTCCGACACACCTTTATAGCCACTAAGGTTAGGAAAATACTTTTTAGCCAATGTTTTCACACAACACAATTTCCAGATGAGGATCCCCATACCTGCTTTTACAGAGAACTTTCCTTTTACCAATGGATATAAATTGTGGGTCTTTTACTTTGTGATATCAATATATTTTTTTCTCTTTCTAGAAGTGGAGTGAGTGAGTTAGATGGTCTTGGTTCAGTACATTACCTCTTCAACAATTTTCTTCATTTCTATTCCCTTTATATACTTTCTTTTTCCTATATCTACATTTGTTATGTCATCAGTCTAGAATAGAATAGAATAGAATAGAATAGAATAGAATAGAATAGAATAGAATAGAATAGAATAGAAGTTTGAAGGGACCTTGGAGGTCTTCTAGTCCAGTCCCCTGCTCAAGCAGGAGAACCTATACCATCTCAGACAAGTGACTGTCTAGCCTCTTCTTAAAAATCTCCAGTGATGGAGTGCCCATGATTTCTGGAGGCAAGCTGTTCCACTGGTTAATTGTCCTCACTGTCAGGAAGTTTCTCCTTAATCCCAGGTTGCTTCTCTCTTTGATCAGTTTCCAACCATTGTTTCCTGTCCTGCCCTCTGGTGCTTTGGACAATAACACGACTCCCTCTTCTTGGTGTCAGCCCCTCAAATACTGGAATACTGATATTATGTCTCCCCTATTTCTTCTTTTCTTTAGACTAGCCAAACCCAAGTCCCGCAGCTGTTCTTCATATGTTTTAGTCTCCAGGCCTTTAATCGTCTTAGTTGCTCTTCTCTGATTTTTTTCCAAACTCTCAACATCTTTTTTGTGATATGGTGACCAAAATTGGCTGCAATATTCCAGGTGTGGTCTTACTAAGGTTTTATAAAACAGTACTAAGACTTTGCATGATCTTGATTCTATGCCTGTTTATACAACCCAGGATTGTATTAGCTTTTTTGGCTGCTGCTGCACACTGGTTAGAATCTCCAAGTAAATTATAATTTAGTGTTTTTCCCAAGCTTTTGAAGACAAACCTTTACAATATAAAAAGATTAACAATCCATTCATGGACCATGCAATCCTCCAATTCATTCTGTAAAACCACTGGAATGTGGGACTGAGATCCACAAAATTCCCAAGTTCTTAACTGTATTGCTTTATATTCTGGACTTGATAGCTATTTGAACTCTTTCTTTACCCCCTTTTTCTCCCAATTTCCAAATGATTTTCTAGCATCTTTCTTCTCTATTCCTCACAAAGAATTAAAGATAATTTTAGGGATAGCATCTAGACCTCTGACAATAACTTTCAATGTTTTTTGGAGGGGAGGCTTTGAAGTCAATGTTCACTCCTACCAACCACCTGGACAAATCTGTGCAGTTTTCTTGGCAAGTTTTTGGAAGTAGTTTACTATTGCCTTCTTCCTAAGGCTGAGAGAGAGAGTGATTGGCTCACAGCTGGCTTTGTACCCTTGAAAATGGGTAGCCAGTAATTATTTACTAAGGCAAAACATGGTTGTGAAGAATTTTTGGGCATGTGCAAACCTGACTGGAAGCTCAAAGTTACATCAAACATCTAAAACAAATTGGCACAAAATATTGAACACTATAAATTTCTTTTCCACCTAACAGAATTTTTGCCCTAGCTTTAGACCTTCATAAGTGAAAGGCTCCACTACAGGGATCCTTTTCTACTGTCTCTATCAGTGCCTTCCCCTTTGCATTAATAGTTAAAAGCTTGTTTTCCCACTTCCTGGAACTCCCCATAGCAGCACCCATCAAATCTCCTTGACCAGATCAATTCTTAATCTTGTGCAAGTAAAAGTGTGTTATCCACACTTCTATGGCACAAAGGGGGGATTGTAGGAAGTCAGCACACACACACACACGCACACACACACACACACACACAAAGAAAAGGAAATATTTTGGGAGATATTAAAAAGGCAGAATATTATATTTCCCAAAGGAATAATGGGAGAAAATCTTAAAAGGCAGAAACTTCTCCCTCTTCCCCAAGCAGAAACTCAGCAGGCCAGCTCTGTAGAAATGCAGATTTGATAATCTTATCCAGAAAGACTGGGCCACCTATTCATAAGTAAAATGTCTTTAGCCATAACCCCAGAAAAGGTTTGAGCTGATGGGATTAGAAAAACAAAGACTCCAAGGAACATTACCTTTAGGAGGATTAACCCACCATCATTAGAATACCAAAAGGGCACACTGAACCCCAGGTCAAAGTTCATTATACAGAAACAGGAAGAGCCTCAAATACAATGCCATAGAAACAACTCCAACACAAAAGCCGCAAAATGGTATATAAAAAAAAAGCACCACTCCCAGCTCCATTTTGTCAGCTTTCCCAGAACTGCATGCTATTGCTGTTCTGCCCTTCAATAAACTGAACCTTCTTTCCTAAGTAGCCTCCGTTTTGTTTATTCCCAGCTTGGAGTGGACCCTGAAGATTTTTCTTTCAATAATGTAATAAAATAGTGTTACATAGCTCTCTGAGTCATTACAGGTAGTCCTCAACTTATGACCACAATTGAGCCCAACATGTTTGTTGCTAAGGGACAAAGTCGTTAAGTGAATTTTGCTCCATTTTAAGACCTTTTTTGCCACAGTTGTTAAGTGAATCACTGCAGTTGTTAAGTTAGTAACATGGCTGTTAAATGAATCTGGCTTCCCCATTGACTTTGCTTGTCAGAAGGTCATAGAAGGTGATCATATGACCTTAGGACATTGCAACTGTCATAAATATGCCAAGTGTCTGAATTTTGATCACACAACCATGGGGATGCTGCAATGGTCGTAAGTGTGAAAAATGGTCATAAGTCAATTTTTAGTGCTGTTGTAACTTTGAATGGTCACTAAATGAACTATTGTAAGTCAAGGACTACCTAGGGATGGGAGACAGTGTCTGGCCCAAGATCACCCAACTAGCTCTGTGACTAAGATAGAATTAAAACTCATGGCCTCGAGGTTTCTAGATGCCTTAACACAACACCAAATTGGCTGTCCAATAATTTTCATTCTCTTGTATGGCAGTTCAAATTTCTCTGTTTCTTTCTCTCTCTGCCTACTTTTTGATTACATGTTTAAATTTAGTATGATAACCACTAGTAGAAACTTAATGAGGTTAATCTAATTAGCTTCACAGTAGGGGTGTGTACAAATCTTTAAATGTGATTTTGAATTTGTTTCAAAATCAGAATAACAACCAAATGGGAACATTCTGTTGGAACATTCTAGGTTGGTTGCATTCCAAAGAAACAAAACTTGAAACAGCTTGAGTGTCAGTACAAAACTCAAAACATTTAAATTATTCCAGCTACATGAAACAAGGGGAACTCAAAACAAACTTCCTTGTTTTTCACTCCAGGACCAAAAAAAAAAAAAAAGTTAAAATGGCAGTCTCTAATCAGTTATCCAAACTGCAGAGAAATCAGCCAAAACATTTTTATAATATTTTTAAAAAGTCTCATTAGCCAAATTAAGAAAACAATTGTTTCTTATATTAAAAAAAATAGATATAACAAATAATCTTGTTTCATAACAAATACAAACACCATCTTGAGCTGAGTTCAATTTCTGAGGATTACATGAAATGACTATGAAGGTTTCTTGGCAACTACTGAAGTGATTTTCCATTTCCTCTTTCTGGGATAGTTTTTCAACTTCCATATATAAGATTCCTGTAGATTTTTCTGTTTATCTTTTCTGAGGTCAGCCAAAGTTAATTAAGATTACCACCTACAGTAATTTTACAAGTTGTACATATATTTATTAGTAAATTTATTCCTAGATTTATACCTTAAGTTTAATAGATAATAACATATTGATGTAAGTATAAAGCACACTTTAGTTGTGGTGCATTTTATTTCTATATCTAGCCCCATGTATACTGCTACAAAATGTATGGACATTTATCTTTATTATGTACTTAATTTCTACATGAAACCACCAGGAATGATATATTGGTTTATGATGAAACACACTGATGATATTCAGTTGTACATTGCTGCCCCCAGCTGGATCGGGGGTTGGACTAGGGATGTTCTCAAGGTTATCTGAAAGTTGGATGGGTCCAAATAAGCTCAAATTAAATCCTAAGAAGATGGAGTTTCAATTTTCTTGGTGAGTCATCTCAGTTGATCCTGATTTCAACATTGACTCTGGGTAGGGTCACACTTTCTCTAAAGGAAAAAGACTATGATTTGGGTGGGGTGTCCTCTTGGATTTGCAACTTCTTATTGTGAAGCAGTTAGAGTTTGTAGACAAAGGGACATTGAGCAGGATTAGGTTCTGCTCCTGATCTCTGATCCATGGGTGTGTGTGTGGGAGAGAGAGAGAGAGAGAGAGAGAGAGAGAGAGAGAGAGAGAGAGAGACAGAGAGAGACAGAGAGAGAGATTCTCTAAATATCATATGAACCAGGCCAAAATCATTTCTTTAGTGCTATTTCTTGATTGATTTCTACTATGAACAGCTACCACTACTCTCTCTACTGCCAACCCAGGAGAGGCAGAGAGCCAATAGGCATCCTCCCAGCAACTGTTTCATTGTCTATTACAGGGGTGTCAAACTTGCAACGTCACATGATGTGTTGCGACTTATCACAACTTTTTTTCCATTGCTGGAAGGGGGTGGGCGCGGTTTTAGCATGACGCATCCAACCCGCGGGCCGACAGTTTGACACCCCGGTCTATTACAAATGATGTTGGAATTAGTAGCACCTGACATGCCAGCCAGGCCTGGTGACACCACTTTTGAAGTAGTGGTGATGATTATAGCAGTTATTTCCAGTTTCCTTTCCAACACCCTTCCCTCTAAATGATGTGCCTTTACTGCTAGCTATTTTGATATTATAACCATGGTTATTATTGTTATTTTTAGATACCACCCTTCATTAAAAAAGAATAATCAAAATATCAGCTAAGACCTATGATAAGAAATTGGTAAAAGAGTGCTTTTTAAAAAAACACTGAAATAATGAAGATAACAGATATACTTCTAAAGGATGAAGGTACATATTAAAGGAAGTTCAAATCTGAAAAGAACCTTTCTTGTGTAAATGGGATTCAGACTGTTATCCTTGCTTCCCAAATGTTAGCAGGCCAGGCTGATGTGTATCAGGAGAGATATTTCAGCAAATGCTTTAGGCTTAGGAACTTCTAAGTTAAGAACAAACATCAAAGTGGACTTGAAGGTAACTGGGTAGCCAGTGCAAACATAGTATAATATGACTCCGGCATTGAAATCCACCCAGTAACTGAGCAGAGGCATTTGGTCTCGGCTCTGAAGCCTCTGGACTACTTTTAAGGAGAGCACTATGCAGGACAGCTTATTTTAATAGTACTGAAGCCAAATGAATTCATGATCTTAAACATTTCTATGTGAGTTATTTGATTCAAACATGACAGCAGTCATGTGAATTGTTCATGATCAACTTCCATTTTAGCTATTAGCATCAACCTTCATTTATTTTAGAATGAATGTAAATAAATTGATAATTAAAACAGGTTTTCCTGCTGGTGAGTGTGAGATCATTAAGAATATGTTGAAAAATTCTGAAGGTAAATGTCTCTTTCAACATACTATGAAGGCATATTTAATTTAATGCAACAGCAAATGTCAACAAAATAATAACTTTTTAAAATGGAGAACACATTTCTCAAGAGATATTTCCATTCTATACATGCCTTGAGTAGAGCACATTCTGTAAAAAAAAGAAGAAAAGAAAGAGTACATTTACAATAGCAATAGCACTTAGACTTATATTCCGCTTCATAATGCTTTACAGTCCTCTCTAAGCGGTTTACAGAGTCGGCATATTGCCCCCAACAATCTGGGTCCTTGTTTTACCAACCTCAGAAGGATGGAAGGCTGAGTAAACCTTGAGATGGTCAGGACTGAACTGCTGGCAGTCGGCAGAATTAGCCTGCAATACTGCATTCTAACTATTGCGCCTCCATAGCTCAGTTACAGCAATAATTATTCTACCAAAATTGAATTTCAATTTTTAATACGGATTTATCCTGAATGGAGTTGTTTATAAGTTTTGTCTAAAGGGAAACTCAAAGTACTAATATGTCCAAAATGAAAAAGTTTCAATAAGACCAAAGGAATTGTTCAGGAAAGTTTAGCTTTAACCATATCTTTAGATAACTATCAAATTTCACTGAAAAGGAATTCAAAGTTAATTTGGAGGTTCTTGCTCAGGCATAAAATGAAATATAAAGTGTACAAAAATGTCAGTACTTTTTCAGCTTCTCTGTTCCTGTGCTTTTATTACTTGAACAGTCAATATTAACAGTTTCAAATGCCAATAACAAAGTTGGCAGTCTTGTTGAAGTTGTAAGTCCCTTTTTATTGCAATAATCTTATCAAATTGGTTGATTATTGCATTCACTGTATTCCATTAATGAAACAATTGCTAATTTAAACTGAAGTTAAGGTCTATTTTTTTTTTGCACCCAATTCTACATAAATCTCATTGAAAGGGCATCCTGCATTGTAAACATACCTCTTCATACCTATGGTAATCAGAAAATGATTGTAGAAACAATGTTGTTTAGAACAATAAATTAGAATAAACATAAACAAAATATCATCATGAAAGCCATGAAAAATATTTTTAAAAATATTGCATTACTCAAAATATATTTTACCAGTTTCAGTTTATATTTATATCTTTCAGCAAAATGTACAGTATTTTGTTGTTTGCTGGCTGAAGAATTCAGGGAGTTGAAGTCCACAAGTCTTAAAGTTGCCAATTTTGGAGACCTCTGTTTTATAGAAACAAAATAAATAGGTATATTTATGATTATAGCATTAATAGCAAAAGTTGGGCACTGAAAAAGATAATAACTTCTATTTTCTTTTTCAAAAATTAAATTGAAATACCCATGAACCTATCATTTTTTTAAATTTTTGAATAGCCACATATTTCCCTTTCCTTCCTTTCTCCTTAGTTTCTCTGATGGCTTCTTTGGCATAAAGGAAATATGCTTTTGTTTTCTCTTCTTCTAGCTTCTCCTACTTTTTCTTTCTGTCCCTACCCCAGCTAAATCCACTTAAATAACAACAGGGAGAATGGAAAGGAGACACAGAAAAAGAGAAGAAGATAGCAAATGTAGGGAAGAAAAGAAAGTACGAGAGAATTATTACTGTAGATCTCTGCTGCTGGTCCCAGAGAAGGAGCAGATGAAACAGGAATAGTAATAAGGGAAGGAGGTGACATGGGAAGTGGAAAAAATGAAGAGGGAGGCTTTCTTCTCTGGCCTGGATTAAAATTGGAGTCAGAAAAGAAAATGGAACCTGAATTTTTATGGCCAGGATTATTATAAGTTTTCATTGTCCATACTCTGAGGCAAGTATTATGAAGTTCACTGACATCTCTACTTTAAATTGATTCTTACAGAATGTGATTGCTGTGGCAGCAGCTAGGTGAGTTGCCATAGTGATCTTTGGACTTGATAATTGCAACTCCTCTCAATGTCAAGCAATATGCGTTGCAGCTGTTTTCACACACCTTACACATCGCAGCCATTTACTATCTGTTTAATGAATCCCTGTGTACATAACGGAGAACGGAACTGGTTAGCTCCTACCCATATCATATGCATAAAAATACATTCTGAAATTACCCTGCAATGGACTGGTGTATGTATGAAGCATTTTTCTTAAGCATTTGTGTTGCTAAACAAAGAAAATACAATTCCGTATATGAAATATATGAAAAAAGCACTATCCCAAGCTTGCAAGAGGAAATGCATAAGTCACATCTGTTTCATCTCGCTCCTGCCTGTTGACAACAGCTAAAGATTTTGTAAATACAGTTAAATGAAAGGGAATTTGGGAAAGTTGTGGCATCTTTTTTTTGGTGACAAGTTGATCTATCTCAGGGGTGTCAAACTTGCAACGTCACGTGACTTGTCGTGACATATCGCAACTTTTTTTTCCATTGCCGGCAATGGGGTGCAGTTTCGGCATGATGCATCTGGCCCACAGGCCAGCAGTTTGACACCCCTGATCTATCTGGATACAGACATTCATTGAGAGATAGGTTTATTGTAAAAAAGAGGTTTTCTTTGCAAGTTTAGAGTTAGAGTCCCTCTTTTAAAGCAAAGCCTCAATGCAGACTTTATCTTTGCCTTAATAATGCTTAAATATGAGTTTAACCAGCAATGTGAATTTTAGCAAAACAATGTCATAGTCATTAAAAGGTTATTCTGACATCAAATGGCAAATGCCTTCTCAATCTCCCTCTTGTACTCTGTCCAATTTGATAAGAGAAATCACTTCCAGCAAGGTAACGGATTTGAAGATGGAAGTGAAGTCATTTCTGTTTGCCTTCCTGAAGCTATTCAGTGCCAGACCTCTTGAAATATTATCATGATGCCCTATGTGATGGTAATTTAGGCTCCTGGATGTGAATGGCTGACGTGCATGGTTTCTACGTAAGTGGGTTCAGTTGAGCATACCTCATTGCCAACAATTTTCCCCAGACTGATATTCAACACACAGTGAATTCAAATGAGTTTTATACACATTCTCTTGATTAATAGAAAATGGCAGAGTGTAGGAGACTGAAACAGTCCGTGCTTTGCTTGATTAATTAATAAGGGACTCTCTTTTCCCAGTTTCAACTCATTATGCTAATGAAGTGTCATCAATTAAGGCTTTCCCCTGATTATTGAATCTGTCAAGGAGTGTTCAGTTTAAAAACTGCATTCCTTTGCTATCTTATTCTTTGTGGAATTGCCATTGCAGCTTTTTATAAAATGCTCCATCCATTAGCTATTGTTTGTTCTACTTTTTCATTATTGTATCTTCCTTCTGACCTTGAGACAGTTGGAATACAGAGTGATATAGCAAAATATGGCAACAACCCTATCGCTTCAGCGTGGGTCAAGATAGTGCATTAACATCAAGACAAACTGTATTTTCACTCCCAATTTCTTGATAATTATTAATGACTTGGTTGAAGATAAACCTGAAGACAGCATGTTACTTTTAAAAGAATCTATGTGGCTACAAGAGGCAGTTATGATAGATTAGTTCTCAACTAGAATGATGTTTTAACTCTTAGGATACTGTCTTAGAAGATAAGGTACCAGAATATGGTTGTATCAATATTTGGAATTTATCTGCCTTGTGCATAAAGTGACCATGTAATTGGGATTTTTTTTAAAAAAAGAATATGAATTCGAAGTTTAAACAGAAGGATTAAGAGCTGTGGTAGTGCAGTGATTAGAATGCAGTACTGCAGGCTAATTCTGCTGGCTGCCGACTGTCAGCAGTTCGGCAGTTCTAGTCTCACTTGCTCAAGGTTGACTCAGCCTTTCATCCTTCTGAGGTTGGTAAAACGAGTACCTACTTTGTTGGGGGCAATATGCTGACTCTGTAAACCTCTTAGAGAGGGCTGTAAAGCATTGTGAAGCAGTATATAAGTCTAAGTGCTAAGTGCTATTTGCTTTGGAATAGAATAGAATAGAATAGAATAGAATAGAATAGAATAGAATAGAACAGAACAGAACAGAACAGAACAGAATAGAATAGAATAGAATAGAATAGAATAGAATAGAATAGAATAGAATAGAATAGAATAGAATTGAGCTGGAAGGAAACAGCCCCCTGCTCAAACAGGAGAACCTATACCATCTCAGACAAGTGACTGTCCAGTCTCTTCTTAAAAACCTCCAGTGATGGAGCGCCCACAATTTCTGAAGGCAAGCTGTTCCACTGGTTAATTGTCCTCAGTGTTAGGAAGTTTCTCCTTAATTCCAGGTTACTTCTCTCTTTGATCAGTTTCCAGCCATTGTTTCTTGTCCTGCCCTCTGGTGCTTTGGAGAATAATTTGACCTCCTCTTCTTTGTGGTAGCCCCTCAAATACTGGAATACTGCTATCATGTCACCCTTATTTCTTCTTTTCTTTAGACTAGCCAAACCCAAGTCCTGCAGCCGTTCTTCATATGTTTTAGTCACCAGGCCTTTGATCATCTTTGTTGCTCTTCTCTGAACTTTTTCCAAAGTTTCAACATCTTTTTTGTAGTATGATAACCAAAATTGATTGCAGTATTCCAGGTGTGGACACACTAGGGTTTTATAAAGCAGTACTAAGACTTTGTGTGATCTTGATTTTATCCCTTTATTTATACAACCCAGGATTGTATTAGCTTTTTTTGCTGCTGCACACTGCTGGCTCATAGTCAAGTGATTGTCCACTAGGACTCCAAGGTCCCTCTCACAGTTACTGTTTTTGAGCCAGGTCTCACCTAATCTGTACTTATATCTTTGATTTTTCCTGCCTAAATGTAAAACTTTGCTTTTCTCCACACTGAAACACATTTTGTTGGATAGGGCCCATTGTTCAAGTTTGTCAAGATTTTTTTGGATCCTGAGATTATCTTCTGGAGTGCTGGCAATTCCTGCCAGTTTGGTGTTATCTGTAGTACCCCACTGCTTACTTCTCTCCATATGGATGTAGTACCATTGAGGACTACTACATACATAGGAACTATGTATTTATTAATACTCCACATTTATCCAAGTAGTTTATGTGCGATCCAAACCCATGCTTGTTCCAACATGAGGATAGGCATCCCCGGCCCTCCCTTAACCTTCTGGGAAGTTGACCATGAATTGAGTTTTCTTTCTTGGCATCCAAAGAAGAATTAATTCTTCTCCTCTGGTATCAACAAAGCAGTCCAATCTACCTGCTGCACTTTATTCATTCGTAAATTCCTTCATTCCAATTGGCTGGTTTCTACCCTGGCAGGCACTGCCTCCCTGCCTAGTCCCTGCATGCCCTGCCTTTAATGGCTATTTAATACTGAGTTTCTGGACTATGGAGTTCTTGGCTGATCTTTTCATGCAGACATTTCATTACCAAACTAAATAACATCATCAATGCACTGATGATGTTACTTAGCTTGGTAATAAAATATCTGCAAGAAAACAGCCAAGCCCAAATACCACCAAGGATTTTACAGTTCAACCCTGAGCTACAAATATATTCTACTATCAGTTGCTAGACTGCTTGCCATAAAAGGCTGGATTTTTCTCTCTTTCAGATTCAGTAGTGGAAAAGTGAAATGTTTGCCATTTATTTGTATTTTAACAGCTTCAGCAGAGAAAATTAAAACATTGAATAACAGAATAATAGAGCTGGAAGGGACTTTGGAAGTCTTTTAGTCCAACCACCTGCTGAAGCAAGAGACCCTATACCAGGGGTGTCAAACTGCCAGCCTGCAGGCCAGATGTGTCATGCCGAAACCATGCCCACCTCAGCAATGGGGAAAAAGTCACGATACGTTGCGACATGTCACGTGACGTGGCGAGTTTGACACCCCTGCCCTATACCATTTCAGACAAATGGCTCTCCAGTCTCTTCTGTGTTGGCTTGCCTTCCCTTCCTTCCTCCTTTCCTTTTCCCCTTCTACTCCAAGTAATAAGAAAAACTGTAAAACTGTCTCCAAAACATCTTACAGAAAAGGAAGCAACAGGCTCTTCCTTTCCTGCCATGGATGTGATGAGAAAGAGTCCACCATTTGAAAACCAGGTTAACTGCAATCCAGACCAAACCTCACTGTAGCCAAAATGAAGCAATAAGTTGAAATCCAAGAAATTATCTCCTAAGGAAAATTCATTTCCAAGCAGTTTATGCATGGGAGACATCAATTGAGGGCTGCAGTCCAGAACAGGTAACATTGCATACAGTTTTTCTCACATCAATATTTTCAATGGCAGAGCTCAGCCTAACAAAATAAATACAAGGAATAATTAAGGAAGTGTCACTGAGCATATTCAGAATACATTTCCTTTGGTGCCAAGAAAAAACATCAAGATTATACTGAAGACTAATTTTCTTTAGAAAGAATTCTCTGAAGAAATCTATTTAGTCACAAACATGGAAATAAGAAATATTCAGTTATTACAGCCAGAATGGAATTGCAAGATCCAATCAGAATTAATAAAATCCACAAATTTCCTGAATAATTAGAGTCAAAGAGCGTTTGCTTCATAAATTAAAGGAAGTTGTCGTACCTCTAAAACATCAGTGATCTGCAGGTGCTTGGCTGACTCATTTTTTACAGAGAAAAATAACACATAGAACTACACTAAATTAATAGGGTATTAATTAACATCTTGGATGACAAAAATGTTGTTGTCTTGTCCTCTTTGTCTGTTTAGCACAGAATTATATATTTTGCCTCCTAATAACTTTCTAAGGTCTTAGCAGCTTTTCACATTGTGTACCACCTGATTTTTTTTTTCTTTGAAGAACTGTGGGATCGTCAAAACATTTATCTGCTACATACAATCATATATTTTACCATGATTTCACTGATGGCAAATAAGCTGATTGTAAAATAAATTAAATATTGAGAAGATTTTCTCCATGGCTGAACAATATAAAATTACTATTGAATTTTCTCTAATTAACATATAAAGGCAATTTGGAAAGTGACAAACACAGATGTGGAATTCAAAGAAAGCATTTTGTTGCTGCTGCTGTTTCTTATTCCCAGGAGTTCCTGAAAAACTATATGATGCCATTAAAATGTATAGAGGAGAATTTGCTAACAAACATTGAGATTTCTGTTTCATGACAGAAAGTAAATAACCACAGCTTCCATATAGAGGTCATAATGAGCAACTATTTCCTTATATTCCCTGTGCAAAATGATATTGTAAAAAGTTCCCTGCTGAAATTAATTTCCAATTACTCTGTTCCTCAAAGAAAGGAATTTTAGTTTTTATTGCTATAAATAGAAGTTGCTGTTGTTATCAAATGGAAAGCTGCTTTGGAAAGTTTATTGTATGAACAAAATACCATTTAAAAAAACCTTCTTGATCTATACATCTTCAGCACTGAATGAACCCAAGACAGATAAATTGTTAACTATTATTTTTATTATATTAGTTTAATTTTTTAAATCTTATTGAGAATATATTTTAAGGATATAAGAGCACCTGACCACAAGGTATGAAATGGATGGTGAAAACTTTAAAATTCCATTTAAATCTTGTGTTATGAAATTTCTTCTGTATCTTAAGAGAGTTGATCAGGAAACTAACTTACCAACTAACACCAGACTTCATCTAGTAAACTGTGGGTTTTTAACTTATTATTATTATTATTTTTAAAAGAAGGAAGCAAGTGATAAAAAGGAAAGAAAAATAGTTGATGCTGAGATAAAATGTCAGTAAGTTGGCAAAAAAAAAAGTTACTATTAATTTTCAGCCTGTCGTTTTCCAACGAAAAACTCTAGACTGTTTTCCAGTATGGTCTCCTATTTTGCTTTTAGCAAATGTGTTGCATCATTTGTCTCCAGAACGTATCCTGGGACCAAGAGATTGCTAAAGGTCTTTCTTCCTCCAAGAAATGTTATGTCTTAAGGTAATAACATTTGTAAAGGTAAGATAACAATGCAATTACATAACCAGACTTCAAGAAATTGCACTTTGGAGCACTCTCTCTCTCTCTCTTTCTCTCCCAAGTTCCTTCACAGGTTAAAGTCAAGCTATCTGCAAGCCATGGGCAATTATTTTAGTTGCAAAAGATGTGATAGATATTTCTCTGTTTTTTCCTGATACAGGGCATCTATATTTCACTTCACATATTTGACTGACAGAAATGTAAGTCACCTTCGACATCAAACTGTAGTGTGCAATAAAGTAGTGCAAGTTCTAGCTTTGCTTTCAGGCTTTTACATTTTTTTTTTAACTTCAAAGTCTCCATTTTGTGACAAGAAGGACAAACGTATATGATTAAGTCACAGCTGGGAGATAAGTACAGATCTCTTGGCTTTCATTCAACTTACTGTCCTTTTAGATCAGTTAATAGTTCAATATTTTCTTGCTCAGTGCCCTAGTTTCCAAGGAGTAGGTAACTTAATTGCTTTTCATAGCCAGAAAAAGATCCCTCAATATTGGAATAATAAAAATAAAGATATATGGTATTTCATCCTTAAGAGATTGTGACTGAGAGACAGGCTGACATCTTTTTTCTTCAAATCCCAGAGGAAGGATGGGCAAACCTTTTGGCCCTAAGGATGACACAAAATGCTGAATCAAGGTCAAATGCACAGAGATATTCACACACAGTTTCCTACTTATGCTTCAGCAATTTCAGCACAAGTGAAGTTGTAAGAAAAAGAAATTAGAGGCAAATTCGCCCTCTCCTAAGTGATCTACCTTGCAGGTGGTGAGATATTCTGGCCATGGCCAACTCACCACAGCCAACTTGCTGTGGGACAACTCACTATGGGACAAGAGTTACACTAATATCAAAGAAATGGTGAAATAGAATCATTAAAGAAAGAATGCAAAAGGAGAGGCAGAATGGAAGGTGAATGACAAAAAATAAAATAGTTTTTATTTATTTTAAATAATTGAATTGTTAAATTGTCCCCTAGCAAGTTGGCTGAGGCAAGTTGGCCGAGGTGAATTGGCCTTGACGAGTTGACTGTGATGAGTTGACCACAGCCCAGTGATCACATCATTTTTATTCTATACAGACCTTAAATTCAATCTGGTTTCTGCACCGGAGGACTCTGTAACTTTTGGGCAAAGTGGCAAGCCTCACTAGCTACTATAAATCAGAAGAACAGGAAAAAGGGAGGCGATAGTGGATAATGGGCATCTTTTTCCTTAAGAGAAGCCGTGTATAGATGGATAATATCCGATCAGCTATCTTTTGTGGGTAGTTTTTCAGAGTCCAGATTTGTAAACAGGTCCACAGTGCAAAACCAAATAGTGCCTTTACTCTTGAAAATAATTATAATGAAAATAATGAAAAGCTGAAATCAATATCTGTCATATCAAGATTAATTCCATGAGCTTTTTTGGGATAATTCTCATAAAAAAGAATTTGATTTTATGAAGAGTTGACTCACTTTTTTTTCTTTTTCCTTATCTTTTTTGTTATTTCTCACCAAAAATTGGTGCTTTTTTTGTTTGTTTGTTGCTACCGGGATCATTTCACATGCTGCTGTGTGAGCTGTACTAGTGCCCAGCCTCCTCCTTGGATGAAAATCAAAGTGCTGTTTTTCACTTTTAAGCCCTACATGACATAGGGCATATTATTTGTGGGACCACCTTCCTGAGGATACCTGCTCATTCCATCAGATCCGATAGAGTAGGGATACTCCAGAACCCTTCCCTAAAATGTTGCCATCTAGTGGGACCTTTTCCATTGGCAGCTTCTTCCCTCCTTCACCCCTTGTCCCCTGATTCTGGCAGCCTCCATCATCTTAGCTTTCTTAAATGCAAACCCTCAAACCCCTTGCTGGACACAGAGTAAGGTTGGATCCCGGGGATGGTTTTGTTGGATGACTTGGAGGAGGTTGGCTGAGGCACCAGGTTTTTGCTTTTTTGTTTTTACTGTTTTTGTTTTTTAATTGCTATTGTGAGCTGCCCAAAGTTGTATTTCTTAAGATGGGTGATCCTATAAACCTTTTAAATTAATTAAGCTAAATAAATAAACACATACATAAACACTACTATCAGAAGGGTTTATACTGTTGATTAAACAAATTGTGTTTAATTGTTTAAGATTGTTTCAGATTGCTATTGAGAAAGTTGTAATATATATATATATATAAAGTCATTTTTATTCTATATATCTGCTTAAAAACACCCTTTCAGTGAGTAACTTGAAGTAATTACTGCTTAGAGGCAGCATTCATGTATCAATAGTATCACTCATATATTACTCTGGAATCAATAAATATAAGAAATTAAATGTTTCTTTCAAAACATTTAATCAATAGAATATATCCTTCTGGCTATTTTTAAAGCAGTATGGTTTTAATGAACCATATACTTTCATCACTATTGGATATCTGTGCTTCTGGAGTAAAAAGAGAGAAAAATTGTGGGAAAGGCCACAAATTAGATCACATTTTGAAACAAAGACCAGATTTTTTAGTTCTTCATTAATTAATTGAAACACAGCCCCTTCTACATTCTTCAGCCTGATGTTTGTAGAACTTAGTCTGTAATTTCAAACTTTCCATCATTGTCATATCAAATGGAATGAGAGAATGTTATACTCTAAAACATTTGGAGAGCATATATGCCAGTGATTAATATTTTTTAATGCATGAGGACATTTAGTTCATTTAATGTTCCTAACTACAGCCTCCATTGCTGGTAAATATTGTGGTTTCTATGTAGAACACCAAAGAATCATTTTCCATATCCACCTATTAAACCAATGCTTTCAATTAGCTTGTAATATAAGATGTATAAAATGTGCAACAAAATTATCCCCAAAGTTAGATGCAAAACTTAACACAATTCAAGGGAACCATCTTCTCAGTAACAATCATAATGGTGTACAGGTATTCCTTGACTTACAACAGTTCATTTAGTGACTGTTCAAAGTTACAACAGCACTGAAAAAGTGACTTATGACCTTTTTTTCACAATTATGACCGTTGCAACATTCCCATAGTCATGTGATCAAACTAATTACATCACCGCACACAGGTATGTGCTCTCTAATGTTCCCCTGTTTAATATCAACATCATCTTTGAAGGGATTGAGTTTGATCTGGTCCAATCTAACCAATTGTTTCAGATGGGATCTCACTTATTGCTTTTGATTGACCTGCACATGGCAATGCTGTTGATCTATGCAACTAAATGCCACATTAAATTAGTCTTTCGACTAGCAAAAGTCACTTTGTTTTCATATGATTAAGTAGAAAAAGTATACTCTCTCTTTTAACATACCACAATGCCCATCAAGCCCATTTTTACTTTTTTTTATAGAATCACAGAATTGTGATATCCACAAACACAGTTTGGTCCAGTAGTGGTGGACATTTTATTCTGTCTCCAACCTCCCCATTTTTAGAGAAGCTTGTTGAGAAAATGGTAAGATTGCAGCTGAACAGGAGCCTGGACCAAGCAACAAGACTCTTCAGATACTGCTTCCCCCATCTTACTTCAAAAGATTTAAAATGTTAGAAAACTTAAAATGAAGATGCAGTGCAGAATGTTTCCTGGCAATTAATCCAAATTAAACATGCATTATCCCACCACACTTTTTCAAACTCTGCCCTGTGGAACTGTAAGTTCTGCAAGAACTTGATGGAGGTCCATGATAAATAAGCTCCTCCCACCCAAAAAAATCTACTTAAATGCATCAAGATTTCTATCACTAAAGCTTTGCCTCTTGATCATGGGTTCTGATAAAAATATATTAATGAGCTCTACAGACTGAAAAAGTCTGAAAATCCCTGACATCCTCTGTGCCTCTGCCTCCCTCCACTCTGCCCTGCTTGACCACAGATTGAGCAGGGAAGGCAGCTGTTCCTCGTGAAAAGTGGTCTGGCCCTCTGCAGTTGCTCCGCTTCTGAAGGTGGCTTTCCATCCAGTCAGCCACCCCCCCACACACACACACTGCCAGATGGTCCTGGGAGTGCCTTATCCTCAGCCCCTGGACTCTCCACTCATTCGGAGGGGAACCATGCCCTCCCCGTCCGATGGTACAAGTTCCACCTCCCCCTCTGAACTGGCATCTGATGAAGCCATGACATAGGGGAATGGCAAAATATATTATAATCCTTTTGAATTATAAAAAAGATAAATCCATATTGATTTGTAGCAGTAAATTGCTAATGTATGAGGGTTGCCAACATTATTTATGTATTTAACCATTTAACTATCTATTAACTATCTATTAATGGAAGAGAGATTGTAAGTAATTCAATAAAAATGTTGGATTGTTATATTTATGACATAATTTTATAGATCTTTTTTTATTATTTTTATTAATCCAATACATTATTATATATCAGTCCATTTACAAACTAATTTGAAGTAATAATATAACTTCAAAATACTGTGGAAAACTGGGCCAAAATTATGGAGACTTTTATTTAGAAAATGTAGATAAATAACAGACACTGGAAATCTGTAGGCAATCCACAAAACCAGACCAATGGAAAAATTCCAGATGTTTTGTTTTTTAAATGATATTTAAAAGTCTCAACTTATATGTTTCTAAAATCTGACTTTAAATGTTAATGGATAAAATAAGTATTGGGATTTGGGATAACAATGTTTATTGTAATATGCAAATTATGTTGGTAGTTGAATAACATAATGTCTTTGTATAATGCTAATATTAAGAATATCCTTTGCTTTGAGATTAATACAAGATACAGTAATTTACTCGTTCTTTAGATCACTTTCCAGTTTGATTTCTTTTCATCTACAATATTATCAGAACTTTTCTTATGGAAACAGAGGAGGAACATACTATCTGAATTGTAATGGAACTGAAGAAAAATGAGATGGACCCTTCAACAGTTTTTCTATTTCAGTCTGATTTAGCCTGATTTTATGGTGCACCACAGAGAGTGCCAGAATAGGGAATGGAACCACTTTCTGGGATGGCTAAGACTAAAACCCTTTCTCTTTTATACCAGTTTTTGGGTTTCTACAAAGCATATACATAAGGCTGAAATGATGAACAAAGAATTTGTATCTCTCTTTTTGCAAATGTAACTTGTCAACCTCCTCACCAAGAGATAATAAGATAGTCAATGTAACAGCAAATGTTTTAAAAGAGATTTAAAGGGAGGACCAGAAAATTACAGTCCTTAGAGCCTAATAGCCCTGAAAAATTGAAGTGAAAGGTGCTTTGGGAATATAAGGTGTGAAATGGCCCTAAATGAAAAGAGACTAATATAGCAGTGAATGAGGGAATTATATGAATGATTTTCCAATAAGAACAAATCTGGACATGGAGTTAAGGGAGACTGCCCGTATTAATGTACAGAAAATGCATAACCAGATTTAAAAAGAAACGTGAATGTAGTAAGGCTCAACACTCCACAGGCTATTAAGTAGCCATTACCATGGAAACTGTAGAGAGAGGCTGACTAGAATTCGATGGAAGTAAGAATTACAATCAGCAAGCAGTTTTGGTGCCTGCTTATTGGTATATGTTATGATAAGCTTGTATTTAAACCATTAGAGTTATAAAATAAACATTCTTATAGTAGGGGTCAACAGGTGGTGACCAACTGCAGAATATAACTTGAAGAAGTCAACCTTCTAGTCACAACTGTTAGTTGACTATAGATGGCAATGACATTGTTTACGATCTCATGACAAAGAGGGAGTAGCAAGAATATTGAGAATGTGGTCATATAGTGCTGAAAATTGTCAAGGAGGCTAATGTAGACTGTAGTTACAAAATCATTTCAAATATCAAAAAGTAATTTTCAATATACTCAGAGTGATAATAAATAAAATTCCATGGCAGGAAAAGCTGATAGGAAAAGGAGCTCAATATAGTTGTGCATCCCTACCATCTCCCATGGCATAGAGAAATGCTCAAAGCATTCTAGTAAGAAGACAAAATGAAAGACTGTGGAGGAAGTAGAAGGAATACTCAAAAATTTGAAAACTAGAGATCTGTTTTGAAAACAAAACACATGGGAGGAGAAAGGAAGATCATTTTGGAAAAGTGATTTCAGCAGCATTGTATTGCAAATAGTAAAAATACATAAGTTCAGGATCAGTTGAGGCTAACAAAGGATTAAACTAGCAGGTCCAATCCTTCTTATATCATGCTCAGAGTGACTTTCCCAATCTGGGAAAAGCTTATAGTGGCTTCCATAGGACACTGTATAAAACTTTCTTGGGCCTTGTTCTTGTTTTTCCAGGAACATCTGTATCACACACATTGTAATTTTGAAAATTTGATTGCAGCTGATTAATTCTCTTACCTGATTGATCAATCTTCCTTCATTAAATATCTATGCTCACTTCTATCCACAGAAACATGTAAACCTGCCTTGCATCAAATATCATAATGTTTCTTCATGTTCTATTCATCAATGTCCATGAGAAGACAACAGGGGGCAAATGTCACAATGTGCGTTTATTTATTAAATTGTTATGCCATTCATCTCACTGATACTGTGACATCATAATGCAATATTTGTCCTTTTTGTACATTAATCTGTACACACTATCTACAATTCATAACAGTTCAGAGCAATAGTGTTTTATTCAGAAAGGCAGTTAATGATAAGGAAGCATGATATTTGGGTTCCATGTTCAGCTTTAGTTCAAAATGTGTTATATGACTAATTGCTAGATGGTTCACTTTAAGTCCTATCATGTTGCTTCATCATAGCAAGATGGATTTCCTGGGAGGGATGAATGAAAGATTCTGGGAATGTACAACAAGAGTATATTGAACAAAACTATATAAGGCCGATGTTACCATGTAGGAAAGAAGATTCTTAGTTGCAAAAATAAAATTAAAGTATAACAAGGAACATAAATAGAATGAGAAATGTCAATATAGTGAAGGGGGAAATTAATCAACTTCACATGGACATTTTAAGAATCAGCAAACTGAAAGTGAATGGAATTGGACACTTTCAGCCAAAATATTTTGTTTGTTACTCAGGAGATGAAAACAAAGAAGGAACAATGCTATTTTCATAGTAACAAAGTATATAACATCAACAGGATTTGGGTACAATGCAGTCAATGACTGAATGATACTGGAAACTCTTTAATATGATAGTTATCCAAATTTATACTCCAATATCTGATGAAGAATAAATGGAGGTTGATGAATTTTATGATTAAGTTCAATCCAAAATCAACAGAACATACAAGCAATATATGCTGCTTGTTAGAAATCGGAATGCCAATATTGGAAATAGTAAAAAGGAAAACTTTATTGATTGTATGGCATAGGAAACAGAAATGAACCAGATTCTGCCAATCCAATAATTTCTTCATTGAAGACAACAAAATGACACCTATATACATGGACATCACCAGATAGAGTACAAAGACATTAATTATATCATTTTACAATGAGATGAAAAAAACTAAGTTATAGCAACAAAGACAAGGCCAGAGGCTACTGACAACAAATCACAAACTGCTCATATGCAGGTTCCAAGTCAGGCTAAGGCAGAAAAACAACAAATTTCTTATAACATAATCATCACCTTACATAAACCATTTTGAAAGAGAACATTAGAATTTGCTTTGAAGTTCTGAACTTTTTCGGGAGAATCAGAAATACTGTGCAATGAAAGAAGTTGTTAGGGATAAATGTAAAGAAACAAAAGAAAACAAACTGAACAAACAGTGGAAATACATAAATGAAAATAGAAATAAAGACAAAAATGTTTCTGGAAGGCTGGCAGAGATGGGGCTAACTCAATGTTGGTGCTATTAAATTATAATACAAATATATTTATAAACATAAAAAATATGTATATTTACCATTTCTTTTTCAGTTACCATTTTCCACAGTAGGCTGTATTTGAAATAGCTCATGAAAGAAAATGTTGAAATATAAATATTAGTCAGATATAAACTAGATTCTTGAAAACAGTTCATGAAAACATGCTATATTTAAGTAAGATAGATGGCATGTGAAATATTTGTAGTAAAAATAAAAGCGTCAACATTAGTCTAGTCTAATATTATTCCATTTGCTTTGAGCTAGTACATTTTCACATGCTTTCTAGGGTCTGTAGAAGAGAGTGTACGGTATGATAAGATGGGTCTCTCTTTGACCATTGCCACACTTAAATGTGTGGATGAAGTGCCTCCATTCAAGAAATCCTCTTTGCTGATCACTGTGTGCTCCTGGTGCATAAAGACAGTGATCTACCATTGTTGCTGAACAAATTTTCAGTTTTTTAATCTATCAGTCTGAACAAAACTGGAATATTTTACTAGCCCAGGGGCTAGTATGGCTCAGCTTGAAAACCTCTCCCTTTCCCCTCAGCATGGCTGGCTCAGGAATTCTGGGAGTTGAAGTCCATGAATCATAAAAGAGCCAAGGTTGCCTACCCATGTACTAGCCTATACCAAATACCAAGAATCAAAAATCACTGTTAATGATGCCAAACTGACAAATGTAAACAGCTTTGAATACTTGCCAATAGTTCCCAAACATGGGAAGCATAATTTCAAATGATGGGTGTTTGGACAAAGAAATTGACTGCATGATCAGCAAGGCCAGGTAGGCACTGGCACAGCTGTATGCTAGATTGGTCAATCAATAAAACCTCTGTATCTCTTTAAAGCTAAAAGTCTACAGATATACTGTATGGTTATCTCTCCGCTCTTATATGGATGTGAATTCTGGACTCTGTACTGAAGGTACATCAAACAACTGAACAAATTTCACATGTGCACTCTTAGAATAGCATCAACAATTACTATAACAATGAATTTCCACTGCCCCATAATATTAGATTCTGCTTCTAAATTGGGACAGCAAGTCATGTGTCTACAAATGAACTGCACAACAAAGTGTCTTCTTTGAACCTATGTGACTACTCTATATAACACAGCTTTCATCTGAATAGTAAATAAGGATATGATATAATCTCTGCTATTATGCTTATGAATGCGATATGACACACACACAAAAAAAAAAAAAGTATTGTGATGCACAATGTACTTCCATCATTGCCCTACTCCATCCTGTAGATATCTATGTTCGAAATGTTGCTTGAATTTTCCATCATTTTTGACACTTTTGTAGGATATTCAATGCTCAGTTGGCAGCTGATTCACCATCCATTCCCTCTTAGGAAATCCAGGCACTCATTCACTTTTATGCCACTCATTCCCAATGAGTGGGAATTATTTTTTTAAATGTGCAAGCCAAATGTGCAAACTATGTGCCTGGCAACCCTCCTTCAATCTTAATACAAACCTCCTGTATATAATGGAAGATAGTCCAAGAAGGGAATATTTGCTAGGGGAAAAAAAATCAAAGAGTGGGAGAAGTTACTGAAAATGCTGCTTTCAAGTTCCCATCAGATGGCAGTCTTCTAGAGCACAGGTGTCAAACTCGCCACATCACGTGACGTGTCGCAGCGTGTCACTTTTTTTTTGCATTGCCAGAGCTGGGATGGGTGTGGCCTCCACAACCGGCCCACAGGTTGGCAATTCGACACCCCTGCTCTAGAGTCATGATCTGGCTTGGCAGAGAAAGTGGTCACTTAGATAATCAGATCTGGAACCATTTAAGGCCTAAAGATAACAAGTACCTTCAATCACACACAAATCTAATTGGCAACCAACACAGCTTCCAAGGCAGTGGATCATCTGAGTACATTGGGACACACCCCTCATTTCCTGGAACACCATATTATGTACCAGCTGTAGTTTCTGAATAATCTTCAAGGGCAACCCCTACCAAGATCATTGATCCCTGCTGACTAACCAGCTTGGCGAATTACAAGAATGTTGTAATTCCACCCTAGATTTGGTGGTTGCATGCTAACATTATAAAGCTAATTCAGACCAGGAGTAATATTTTCTGCCATTATTTGTTATGGTTGAATGTTTTAATTCTTTGTCTTATATTGCCTTGAGAATTTGCCAAATGGAGTTGCTTTTCACAGCTAATGATGGTTTTCGTGTAGAGCATTTTCCACCACCCCTTTGGCTCAGCTCTAGTTTTAATCATGTTTGCTTAAGGAGTCTGACTTTCCCTTACCATCTGATGGTCATATTAGCATAACAAGCAGTGTTGTCTGCTCTGTTACTGCCTTTCTTTCTCTAATTACTATTTTGGGTAATTTTTGGTGTTCACTGGTAATTTTGAGCCACAGCTGCTGCCTCTCATTCGATTTGTTTATTTTCTATAGGGCAATTTATATTAGGAAAATGAATTTCATTAGATTGGAGTTTTTATGTATCTTCTGGGAGTGTAATCCATTTCTAAGGGTTCTTATTTGCAAGTTTTTCTTGTAATTATTTGTAAAGAATGTAAATGTATTGCTGTATGCATTATTTTCTTTAAAAATAATCCAAGTGCTTGGTTGATTTCACATTGAATGAATGTTGTGCTTTTGTTTTGTTTTTAATCTTGTTTTTCCCCTATTCCTTCAGGATATGATCCTGCCAAACCTTCAGATTCTAAGGAATATGATGTTTGAAATCAGTGATGTTTAAATTGTTTAACATTGACTGGATAGTAGGAATACAGTCTCTTTCTTGGCTCTGCTTAATTCAAAGACCTAGATAATAAAAAGTGTTTTGATTTCTCTCTCCCTCCTACAAATCAATGCAGTTGTGATGCTTGGTGCTATACAAAGTCAACAAGACTCTAAGAACTCTCCTCAAGAACTCAATGGAAAACAACACTATCAAGTGCAATATATACCAAACTGATGTAGTGTCCTTGCTACTGTTCTGCATAGCTTGAACCTCCTCATCCAGATAATTAGAAGAACTAAAAATGGATATAGGTTCAAGAGTGATATAAGTTCAAGATCAAGTTGAGACATCAACTTGCTGATCTACTTGACACAGATCTACAATAACATTGGGATGTCATTTGGACTGGAGAAGTGTGTCCAGTTATAGTCAAGAGGAAAGATTGTTAGATGGTATGAAAGATTGTTAGATGGTGTGGACCTACCAGCAGGCCACATAGCAAACATACAGACTAGTTACAAGTATATAGGTATCCCACAATGAGGAGTTAAAAACAGCAACATCCCAAAACACCAAATAATAAGAAAGGTCCTGAAGAGCCAGCTCAATGGCAAAAACAAAATCCATGCCACCAGTACTTATGCCCTGCCAGTGATAAAGGTGCTGGTATAACCCTGCTGGTATCGAGTTGGCCAAAGGAGGTCATGGAAGTTGCCATTGTGGAGACCCAAAAACTCCTCACAATATACAGAGATTTCTACACCAATTCCATGCCCAGAGACTATACACCAGCTAGGATGGGCAAAGTCGAGTGAATGTCAAAGCTACTGTCCTGGACAAATCCTGGAGAATCCAAGATTACATCAGTGATGACACCCTAAAAGAATGCATAAGGCAGCAGCAAACATGGGAGGAAAATCAAGTAGACAAAATGGCATAACAAGACAACACCCTGCACAGGATGTACCATTGAGAGATAAGTGAGGTGGCAGACATTGGGAAATCCTACTAGTAGATGGAAAGGACTGGATTAAAAAAAAAACAGTTCAGAGGCACTAATCATAGCAGCACAAGAACAGGAACCAAGCTCCTAATCCAGAGAAAGGGGGGCTGTCTACCACATTAGATAGGATCCAAAGTGCAGACTATGTAGAGAGGCCTCAGAAATAGTGTAACACATCACGGCAGAGTATGAAATGCAAGCAGGAGCAGTACACACTGAATGGCACAACTACAGTAAGTACTTGGCATTGTATACAGGAACTGGCTAAACCATCCCAGGTTCAGGTTGGAAATTCCACAGAAGGTCATGGAGAATAACAAGGCTAAGATCTCAGATTCAAACAGATGTGATTTGTTCTCCAAGCTTGTCAACCAGAGGCTCCATTCTTGGCTGAAGAAGCCTTTCCTTTTCTGAAAGCTTCTGCTGGCGAAACAGAGGCCAGGTGATGCATATGAGCAGCAGTGAGCAGCCACAGAAGAAGTGGGCCAATGGTGGCCATGCAGGCTCCTGCTGGACAGGGCTGGATGGGGCTGCTGCTAGGTGAGGCAGCAGTGAACAGACGCAGAACAAGTGGGCCAATGGTGGCCATGCAGGCTCCTGCTGGACAGGGCTGGACGGGGCTGCTGCTAGGTGAGGCAGCTGTCAGACCATGGGAGGCCTGGCTGCCGGGGCCCTGAGGTAAGTGGGTGTAGGGTGTGGGGGGGCAGCTCCATCCCCTCCCCCACTTGCCTCATCTTACCTCATGGTGGCGGCACCATGAACAACCAGACGGAATGGGTGGACATCCAGCTGCGCAGGCTCTTAACTAGGGCTAATTTTTTCCGGGGCCAGGACTTACATTAGGCATAGACGTAAAAATCAAGCTAAGGTTTATTGTCAGAATAGGTTTTATTTTCTGAGAAACATGGTAGTAGTTTCACAGCAATGATCATATATAAAATAATCTTCTGTTCCTCTTTTCTAATTGACCATCCATCAATCTCAACAACAAGTCTGTCTGCACATGAATGCTGTTCTTTAAAATTCTTTGTGTCATCGTCTGTATTTGACCCCCTTTTTTCTGGCTTTATAACAAGTCCAACAAGCATAATAAAATTACCTTTCCTGTTGTTCACATTTCCAACATAAATATGAGGTACCTTCATACATTCTAGGCAATTTTTCTGGAGTCATAAACTTATGGCACATCATTTTATGAAAGTACTTATTTTAGATTATAACATAATAATAATTTAAATTCTTTTAACCACATGTTTTCCCACTCTCCCATCCACATATTATGTTCAAATGAAATGGCTATTCATGGTGGTTTCTCGTTCTGTGGTTGCTTGGAACTCATGGGACAACTGGCAACATCCCAAAAGGAATTTTCTTCTGAACAGGTCATGTCAAGCGAAGTGAAAGTCAGCATCAGTGAAGTCAACATGTGAATCCCTGAAAAAAAACCAAGATTCCCAATAAGTCTTGACAGCTGAGCTATGAAGGAATCTCAAGAAAGAGATGAAGCAATTTCTATCCCCTTTAAGTTCATGGCATAATACAATAGATGCTCTTGTATCAATAAATTGTTGGATAAAATAATTCTGTTACATTTCATAGAAATGCTGGTGAAATATACTATCCCATTTAAGTGAAAATATATTAATATGTATTACATTTAGCTATGTGGTAAAATAACTTTGTGCACTTTCAAAGACATTTTTAAAGCTTTGGGCAAAATTTAAATGTGTGATCCTCCTAATGCATTAAATTTCAAAGCAAATTTAAAATGTAACAATGCTTAATAATATGGAAGTACTGATTTTCTAAAATTATTCATTAAGTTATGGATGAATGTACACCATTTACAATGCCATAGACAATGCTAAATAAAAAGAATCACACATAAAGCTGTGTTTTTTTTTACTATGTTAAATATGTGAGAATGTATCTATTAAATACTAAAGTGGCAAAGTGTTTTCAAAATATTTAGATTCCATTAGCTGAGTGTTAGAAACTAATATAGCTCTGCTGGAAAAAAGAAAAGATGTATAATAAATGCAAGTGGTTAAATAAACTTTCTCTTCTTGAACCTACTAAGAAATGCCATCCTAAATGAGTTTGCAGGAAATATTGACAATTATTCTTTAGTTATTATCATGGACCTCTCAGTTGCTTCCAAGACAACCATTAGAAATGGTTCAAAATTTCACTATTGCTGTAATTTAACACTACTAGTTACAATTCAGGGTTAGAATTCACCATCATCAAGTTCTTGAAGAGTATGCTGAGACATATTCTCTTTTATACCTATTGGCTAAAGTGTGTCAGTTCTGATCAGCTGATAGCTTTTGACTGATGTTGGGTATTGATTTTTATTGCTTTTTATATGAGATTTTTATCTTTGTAAGCCATCCAGAGTAATTGAGAGTGACTTGGGCAGGCGTATAACTTTTGTAAAATAAATAAGTAAGAAAATAATAAATAATAAATAATAAAATAAAATAAAATAAAACTGACCAAGATTTCCAGGTTTGTTTCAGTATTTAAATGTTTTTAATTATCGGGAAGTCAATTCTTACTGTTGGTTATAGACCACTATGTTTTCCTGTATCCTATTCAGTTTGAGGTACAACATCAGAGAAAATCAAGTAACTCCTTTGCACTCCAAGTTCAGTGGTGCAAATGCTCTGAAAGGAAGTTCTATCATGAGAAGGTTAAAGATTTTTAGTTATAGCTATTCTATATGAATAACAAACAGAAAGCTTTTTTGATAGCTCTTTTATAGCTTGCTACAGCTGGATTAAACTCAAGTGCAAAAGGACCTTAATTTTCTTTATCATCAGTTTGACATTGTTTAACAGATGTTTTCTGGAAACTATTGTAGTCTTTTTAATTTATCTCTCTATAATGTGTAGAAAATATCTCTGGTTAATAGCCTGATTATTAAGCTTAATTCTTTTTCAATCACACATTTCATTGTTGCAGCAACTTTGAATTCAAATAATAAAAATGATTAAAAACTGTTGTGTTTTGACTCTGAGTACTTGAACATTGGGATGGTATTCTGATAATTTTCACTTTCAAACAGAAAGATCTAAATTCAGTTGTGCTACTTATTGCAGTGGTGGAAAACAGCTACTGGAAAAAGTCAGGTGCTCATATATTAAGAATAATCATTGTAAACCACAATTGTTGTCTCTGTAAAACACTAAACTCGAGAATATCTAAAAATTCCAGTGGGTGGGTTCATGTATCATTCTGAGTCATAAAGTGGAAGTTTGGTTTTGATTTATCATGTTTTATGACTCCTGGCTATGGGGCAAATTAAATATTTATATGACCCTACTATTGATTAGGGAAATTAATATTATCAGACTCCCTTTCTCACAGAACTCTTTTTGCAGATGGTTCTATGAAACTGTTGTGAGTCATCACCTTCTATCATCCAAACGAGTAGCAAGTCTTTGAAATTGCTAGTTGTCATGAAAATACTCATTTTTGTTTAATAAAGTTTCTGAACATCTATCGTATGGGGTTGAGACCATCATCAGCTTAGTCAGTATAGCATCTTTTGCCAGTGGAAAATTTCTGTTAGAATCATCTTTGAAAAGATTGTTTCAAAAGGGCATCTGTTAGATTTTTTTAAAAAAAATTCCATTGTGGTGAAAAGTGACATCCTATTGTCAGTCTGAAATTGATGCAGTGGAATTAGATCAGAACCATGAAATCTCAAGCTAGATTGGGAAACTGCTTTCAGAGGAGTTGTACTGTCGGATCAGCGGGCAATAGCAATTGGAGTAAGATTGAAGAGGAAGAAAGTGCAAGGGAAAATAAGATCAAGAAGAGGGAGAATAATCAGTTGGGAGTTGAAGATGCTGGAGAGAGATGGAAAGAAAGAATTAAACCAAGAGGGCTGAAACTGGAAGAGAAACACAAGTCATGTGGAGATAAGGTGTAGAAATCCTAAATCCAAGTAATCTCTTAAACACATGGCCTCAGTTATAAAGAGGCCAAAGAGAAAATGGAGGGGCTTGATTTATTTCATTTTATTAAATTTATATGCCACTTATATGATTCCATGGGTGTTCCTCTGATTAGTTGGTATATTTGTCCATAAAACTGAAAGTATGTAGTGAGGCACAAGCTGATGAGGTCTGTGTTTCTGGGTATTTCAGTCTTACTATATTTGGCTATGTTTGGTGCATTCATATATAGAATCTTCCATGTTTACATAAAACATCCCATAATTCAGAGTTGTTCACTTTTTCCTATACTCAATGTAAATAAAGGTGTGCATTTAGTGTGTTTTGCTAGGTGATGTGTATTGTGAAGTACAGCTGCCATTAATTATTTTGCTATTCCTGGGACTATGGATATAAAGAGTGCTATAACATTGAATGATATTATAATATCATTGTCAAGGTTCTGACTAGTGAACCCAATAAAAACAAACATCTCTTAATGCAAATCTTTATTGAGTATACCATATCGGCACAGATGAAAATAAAACCAGCTCTGACCCAAGCCCACCCAGTTCACTATAGTAAAAGTATTGACTTCTTCCTCCTCCCTCTGGGTTAGGTCATGTTGCCCAATCAAATTGAAAGTTATTGTTGTGAGAAAGCATTTCTAGACCCGACCAAACACCTGACAATTGTCCTTGGTTCCCATGGTCTTTTTCCTTAATCTTTAAAGTCTGCATTCCAGATCCTGGGCATGATGGCAAGTTGAGAAGCAATATCCATCACACCAGCAAGACTGGGCTTCGAGATTTGACACTCATCTTCTATTATCTTTGATTTTCTGGAGGCAGTGTATCCAATAGCCCTTCCCAAAAAAGTGGGGAATTGATAGAATATTTAGGCCCTTTATGAGATGTACAAGCTTTTTTGTAAGTTCTTTAGCTAAATTGTATGTTGGTGTCCCTGGTTACAATACAATTGGAAGAACAGGTATGTCAGGCTTGTGTATTTTGGGTTGCAGATAGAAGCATGGGGCACTGTTTTTCATATGCTACTGTTCTTTTGTGATCTGATCATTCATGGTTAAGTCATTAAAGGTTCCCTTTATCAGGTTGTCTAGATTCTGTATTGGGTTGGTATTAACTTTGATGTAAGTTTCTTCCAGTAATTTTATGGCTTTTGTATGTACTAGATTATATGCATTTGGTCTTTGCTGAACCAAGGTTATCTTGGACAGATTACAAAACATACATGTGGATGTGGAATTATTGACTGTTTTTTTTTATTTGTTAATGATGTGATGTTGCATGGTATGATATGATATGGAGTGAATACATTCTGATGCCAGCAGGCTATGGAAGATTTAGTAGAGGTCATGCAAAAGCCTTTGCAGATAAAAGAAACCAACAATTTGATAATGATATATATTTCTAACTTGAATGCTCCATTATTAGTCCAAATCGTTAGACTGTTGGTGACTTTGCCATTAAGCTACTGATAGTAAGTGCCAGATTGGTTTGCAATGCAGACCTGGAGTGCATTACCAAAACCTGTTTACACAAAGCATTTGATGTGGCCTTTTAGTTCTGTCCTTTTGGTGTAATTGTGGTGAAACTGTGGCCTAGTCACAGATTTGATATTGTATTGTATATGTACTTCATTTACTGTTAAAACTGATTTTTATGTTAAATTTTGACAGTTGAATAAAGCAGAATAATCTAAAACTTTTGAGTTATTTATGAAGAGACCATGGTACTAAATTTCATAATGCATTTTACTGTTTTGCCCTGAGGATTGCATCATGTTGCACCACAACCTTTTCATACTTGTGTAGTGATTAAACATGCATTTACCTTATACATTAACTGCATATTACCATTGATTTCTTGAAGGGACTGCTTATGAGTGATGTGATATATAATTTCTCCTTCAAGGAGACCCTATTAATTAAAAACTTCAGTCCAATTATAGCTTTCCAAGCAACAAATATATATACCAATGGAACAGTTGTCTTCCCCTGATACTGATAAATCTAATTCTGACAAAAATATGAATAGATTACATACAGCAATGTACAGAAATATCTAATGGCACCTACGGGTAAGACTAGGAACAGCTAATGATTATTATAAATTTGCATAATATGTATACTTGAGGGAAATAATACTATTCTACTATTCACAGTAATTATTTAAACTTCAAGAAAGTTCTCAGTTAAGATATTTCATCAACACTACTTTCCAACTGCAATATTTAAAAAAGGAAAAGAAAGAACAAGCATTATGCAGCCTATGAATGTATTAAATTATTTTCCATTTGTTTTATTTGGCCATGTCCCAAAGTTTCTTGACCTTATTTTAGTGCTGGAATGAAGTTATAACATATTTTAAAGATTCCAAGATCAAAAAGGATATTGAATATTTGCAGTTTCTTGCTATTCATATCTAATGGTGCTAGGAGTTGAACTCCATTCTTTTAATCTTGTATTTGTTCAATTTAAATGTAGATCGGAGTGTAGATTGCTGTCCATCCAACAACATATGCATTCAATCATATTGCCATAAGAATGCCATTTTATTAAGGAACTGTATTTTATATTTATTAACATTTTAAAGTTGATATTGTAGGGTATCTATATTGACACAATATTTCTGGATATGTGTGTCAAAGACTGGTACAAACCTGACCCAAAAAATAACAAAAAGTGCATTGCAACATCATGATGGAAATCCTAGCCTTTCATACTACTGCTCTACATCATGCTGGTGAGACCGTACTTGAAATACTGTGTCCAGTTCTGGTTACCACAATACAAAAAAAAGATGTTGGGACCTTGAAAAATATGCAGAGAAGAGCAATGAAGTTGATAAAGGGTCTGGAGGTTAAGCTTGGTCTCTCTTGCCTATCAAAGAAGATTGCAGGGGGACATGATAGCTGTCTTCCATTACTTGTGTGCTGTCACAAAGAAGAGGGGATTAACTTATTCTATAGGAATCAGAGGGCAGGACAAAAAGTAATGGGTGGAAGCTTGTCAAAGTGAGATCCAACCTAGAATTAAGGAGAATTTTTCTGACAATGAAATAGCTTGCCTCCTGAGATTGTGGATGCTCTATTACTGGAGGTTTACAAGAACATACTGGATAACCCTTTTTATTAATTAAAGTTTTTTATTTATAGTACAGTTAAAAACAAAGATGGACATAACGTGACATTCCAAAATAAATATTCCTAACAATTTGTTCCTCTTGATACATGTAATTAATACACAGTTCTTAATCTCTATATAAACATATTATTCTATACAATAAAGTTATATATACAGTTATATATAATTCTATCTTAACGCTAATTTAAAACCCAAGCAGTTCTCCTTGATTCACACACACTGGATAACCCTTTGACTGGGGTGGCCTAGGGCTCCTACCTTGACCAGAAAACATCTGGGGTCCCTTCCAGCCCTATGATTCTATGACTTTAAATAGGTAACACATGTAAATCCATGTTTGCTATTTGCAAAACACACTGTGCCAAGTTCAGTAAAGTTAATATGATTCTTTAAGTGGTATAACTCCCTTTTAAAATCAGACTATTATAGGCACATTTACTGGAGAAACTCATTGGCATTCTGGTCCTTAGTTGTGCTATTTTCACCTGTTGAAACTGTTAAACAACTGTTAAAACAATTAGTAGGTTTTACATTTAACAGTGAAACTATTTGCAGAACATTTTCCCTCTGCCAAATAATACGTAAGCCCAAGCTGTGTCAGAGGTATCTCAAGTTCTATTAAGAATGCTAAGGAACTTAATTATGGTAGGCAAGATCAAGTGTCAGTTGGAGGACTATATTTACGGCCATCACTGGAAATCAGATTTTTCTATATTATGTACAAACAGCTTGTGCTAATTAGTGTGAAATTTAATTTGTACTAATCAGTAGAAGGAAGTGCCAAAAGAACTTGTCATGTTAATTTGCGTTTTCCAGAGCTATGAGGAGAGTGGAAAAATAAATCACAGAAATATACAAACATGCCCAAGTGTTTGCATAATGGCAAAAGAGGCAGGGTGAGGACAGCATGGACCCTCAGCATCCACAGAGACCATGCTGCAGCAGGTCCAAGGAAGCATTGCTCGTGGTTTTTTCCTCAAATTTCAGAATGTGCATTAATTTGCAAGAAAATATGAATACAGTTCTTTTTCTTCCTGCTTCCTTGATTCTAAGGTCCCTAGCCATTAGAACCAATTTTGCTGAAACAGAAGGTCTTAATTTTCACATGCCTAAGAGGAAAACAAGTTTTCTGGGAAAACAAGGGCTTCTGAAATGTTCTTTTTTTGTTGATTTGCTGCATTCTTTGGCCATATTCTCCTTAAGCCTTTGTCCAGTCAGATGTTCTTTTAGCTTCCTGTTTCCAGTTTATACCCTCTGATTTTCCTATCTTCAACCATGTTTCTCCAGTCCTCCATGGTCATTTAACATTCTTCCAGCCAGCATGAATCTCCTCCTGTTTCTAAACTCAGATGTTTGTTTCTTATATCAATAGTGTTTTGGCTTCTTTTGTTAAGACATACACTCTAAAATCCTCTTCATACTTGGACCAAAAGGTAATGGTGACTTGAAAGAAAAATAAGTCTGCACTTGCAGCCCTATGAACTTACATTCATTTTGGTCCTACCTACTCATGATATGCATTGCATTCAGCATGGAAGCTATACATTCACAGGTTCATATTAGATAATGGGAGGTCTTGGCTGTGTGGAAACCTATACATGCTACTTCTCCTTTCTGGATCAAAATGTATGGATCAATGAACCTATTTTCTCCTTCCTCTCTATATATTTAACCTACATCCTCAGATAGCATTATGATAATGATTTAAGAACTAGCCCATTGTTGGTTCTGTAATTAGAACAATCATTTTTATTGTCTCTGAAACTGAACAAGAATAGAACGGGACTGGTGAAGAAAAAAAATGAAACATGTTTAATTTTTCATTGCTTACAGAAATCTTTCAGCTGATGATGTGTTTGGTAACACAACTCCATGTATTTTTCATGGAAATTGAGGGGTTTGTATTCATAAAGTTGTGTACAGAGAATTTTTCATCAAGATCAGATGAAAAAATTCCACATAACACTGGAATCCCAAATTATGAATGGTCAACCTTTGGAAATGAAAAGGATGGGAAGCTCCCCAATTATTGGGTATATATGTGCTGGTGATTTATATTCTCCTAAAAACGAGCCTCTAAAACTTTTAAGTGACCAGTCCACTATGTCACTCTATATTTACTGTTAAGTAGAAATACTCTTCTAGAAGTTAAATTATTTAAAGTTATGCCTTACAATATTAATATTTTTGACATAACGCAATTGATTTTGATACCATTTTCTTGACTCTACGTGTACCATTATAACATATATAACATCAGACTGTAACATTAGAAGTGCATATTCTGACAATTCCATTGTTATTGGTGCACATCTTTAAAAATTCAGTAAGTTATTCATTTTTTATTTGGTACAAATTTGTATATATAAAAAGTTTTTTTTTTCTTCTGCCATCTTCAGTAAAGCAGTGGCTTTGTATTTTCTCTCACCATTTTTAATCTATCTGCATTTCCTTTGGGCAATAAGCCATTCCAGTGGGGTGTATAATTTACTTTCCTTATCGCACACTGATGAGTTGATTTTGTTTTTCTTTTATCATATATTCAAATTATTGTTTTCCTTTGGTGATGGGTTTTGCTGCTACTCTGCATACTTATTAGCTGAGTTTGTGGCAGGGATTCTTGGCTCGAGTTGAGAAACATTGTCTTAAGTGTTGTCCCTGAGCAATCAGCTACACAGGGCAAACAAACACCAACAAGTGAAGAGGGATATACAACACAGTGAATAGGGATAGGGGAACTGTTTTAATAAAAATGCTAATTTAGTTTTTCATATATGAATGATACCATGCTTTTTAAAATTATAATAAATTATTGGACATGAAATAATATTGGCAAAATTAAGAGCAGGGTAAAAATGACAATGTGGTTTGGAGTAATGCTGGAAACAGGGGACACTGCCATGCATAACACCGCTGAAAATATTGGTGGACATTTTATTTATTTATTTATTTTTATTTGAGCTTGTCTGCATTGTGCTAGGGAGTTGTATCCACCAGTAGTTTTTCTTTAGGGCAGGAAAGCATAACCTGCACATCAACTTGCTGTTTCCCAGTTTGAGATGTAATAAATGTGGCAGGAAAAGAAAGTTATTAAAAACAAAGAGTATAATCATATGACTGTACTTACTTAATTGAAACAGATTTTAATTATATTGAAATTAAATCAAATGTAGGCTTTTGTTCTGTCCCAATCCGCTTCTTTATCTTGGCTCTAATGTCCTCTCTCTAGTATAGTTCTCCAAGCCACATTGTGATTGACTCCAAGGGCTTTAAATCTTCAAGGACAGTTTCAGTAAATAGGGAAAGGTTTAAATGGATAGATGATGGATTATTAAAACTCAAGGGAGTGTACTTTCATAAGTAGAGACACTATAAATGGATAAAACTGCTATTTTTCAGAGTATCTGCTCTTTATGATTTAATTGTGAATCTCATCCATTGCTCAGTGGTTGCCATAATTGTCCTGAAGTATCATCCACATAGGGAAAGAAGGGTATAACATAAATTACAGGAGGGAGGGAGCAAGGGATCAGGACATACACCAATACACATCAGAGCTAAATATCTAATTCCCTCCCTTCTTCTTGCCAAAGCTCTGCATGCTATTGTAGAGCAATATCACCATAAATATTGTGTTTGTGAGATGAAGTATCACATGCAATTGTTTTCTTATCCTGCAGTTATATATACTCTATCAAGTGATATTTAGCTTGTTTGCGGTGTAGAAATTGGTGCTATAGTTTCATATAGCACTATCACACTACTGACTGATTGAGAGATGGGAATGTCTAGCTTACATCTGTACAACCACAGAACAATTTATTCATGGCAATAAAAAGCAGTATTGGCATCCTGCTTACCTACTGTGAAGACCAGTTAAAATTGGCTTCAGGGCTTTCACTCATCCCTAACAAATAATCCAACAGGTACTCCTTTTGATAACTCTTTTCTACTATCAAATATTTTGGAGGCAATATGAATCTGTTCTTATACTATGCATATATCGATTTTTTTAAAAACATTAAACTAAATTGGCAAGTAGTTAAACATTTTCATGTTTAAACAGTCTGAAGTAAGAATTAAATAGGAATTTCACTCCAATAGATTCATTTGAATTTTAGAAAGGGATGAAGGGAATTAAATTGTGTATAACATGGATGCACACACAGACCAACTTCAGCAATCATGATAATTCCCAAGCTTATTCTCAATGTTTGCTATTTTTATTTAAACATCTAGAATGTGAATATATTTTCCAGGGAAACAGTTGACATTCCTGGGACAAACTACATTTGGAGTGAATTCACATTTAAATATAAGTGAAATTAAATATATTTAATATATTATACAAAGAGGGTCTTCCCTTCCTATTCATTTTTCTTCTAAATTCCCTAATATTCCCTAAGTTAAGCATTTAACATACCTGGACATGGAATCTTGTAGACTTCTATATTTTGTCTTATTACTACCATTTTTTTCATTTTCTCACACAGTTCTCATCTGTCTTCACAATACTGATACAATCCTTGCTACAAGCAAAACGTAAAGACAAAAAAAAAAAATACAAATGGCAGAAACTAAAGGTATTACTTTTACCCAGAAGTCAAACCATTCTAAGCCTTAATTTCATTATCTGAATTTGGTTCACTTATCCCTCTGAAAACAGAAGAGAATTTGACCAAAATGTTCTGGTGCTGATAACATTATTTCCGCTGCTAGATAGAATGCATGCTTATTATTTTCCTCAACTTCTATTCTTGCTCTTTTATGAGGCAATTTGAAAAACAGCTGAAACATTTCAGTTTATCATCTCTTTTGCTCTACTAGTTAGCATTACATAATACATGTGTATGAATAACAAATACCTTTAAAAATATTTATCTCTTCATTACACTCTATTAAACCAAGGTCAATCTGTTCTTTCCCTGTAACTAGCCTCCGGCATTAAAACACCATCTCTTTAGCCATCTGGCGCAAATGGCTGCACAGATTCCACTAGATACACATTTCATGTTTAATTTGTGGGTAACTGTGACAAACCCTTAATTTTTTTTTCCTGCCCCCTAAAGCATTTGGTAAATTGACCTCATGTTGAGAAACCTGAACACATAGAATTCATTTTAGTTTATAAGGGGAAAAGTCTAATTCCATATAATTCCTTTTACCAAATGGTACAACTGCTGAAAACTAGTAGATATTTCTGTTGTTTCTGCACAGTGTCATTAGAGATGTGAGTTCTGTCATCAAGATTCCCCTCTCCCTTTTTCTAATTTGCATGCTAGATCTCTGCCATCAGAGCAGAAATACTTACCTGGATCGTAGAAAGAAACAATCACACTCCCCATAGAAGATGATGTTCACTTTTCTACCTTGTTCTATAAAAGTGCTCAAGAGGGAGGAAAAAGATACAAGCAGCCCCTGCATAAACATCTTAAACAAGGAGCTCAGATAATCCCTTTTAACCATTTCCCCCTCTGCAGTTAATGTTTCACAATTGTTGAATCCCAACAACAAATAGTAATTATTTCACTTCAACTGACATCTTTCTGTGTAGTTATTATTCTTGTTCCCCAATTGTCTTTTTTTAAAGAAGAAACTCTTTTTAATATGTAGAGATTGACTTTATTAGATTAACAAGAGTTCTCATTAAAATATTTCCCATGTGAAAGCTTGCATGATGGTACAGCTTGGAACCCTTGTTTTTCAGGAAAAGCACAAGATTGGGTAAAGTCTGCACTGCTGATTTTGGGTGGAATAATCCAAAGCATCTTCCTTTTCCACTTTTCCTAAAATTTAGCTCAAGGAAAACAAAATGTGTCAGAAAGTTCATATGGTTGTAATGGTAGAAGTACATGCCATTTATCATTTTACCGTATGCCATTCCACTAATGAAGGACATTAGCAAAAGCAACTAAATTTTGTTCTCTCTCTTTCTCCTTCCCTCCAAGTGAACCTGTGTAAGCAAGTTTTAACAAGTGATACAAACAAAAGAACATCACTTCCCAAGTGCTCTGATAAGCGAGGAAATGTATGATGAATGAAGAATGAGGAAGCACATCAGTATCAGCCCTCCTTTGTTTTGTCCCCGTATGGAAAAAAAGCTATAATTACATTTGACACTGCAAAAGTTACAGAAAGTTATAGAAAGTCCATTAATTCTCCAAATCACCTTTAAGTCACCGTGAAGCTATTTGAATGTGCTTGATTCAGTTTGATGCCTCACACTGATCTGAAGATTTGATTTGAAGACTCAGTTCAAAGGACTGATATGATTGAATCACCTTTGAATCAAATAAAATTGCCCTTTTGAAGCTTTACATAGCACTAAATTTTTGACCTTTGGCAAGTCTGGATGTTGCTGTTTGTTTAAAGTGCTAAGACACACATTTGTTTAGTTAAAAGGGTTGTGTGGAGCTTCAGATTCAAAGGCAAAATAAATTATTTGGAGTGTGCAGATGCATGAACTTCCACTTTTTTAAAGCAGCCATATTTTTCCCTTTGTAAAACTAATAGGAGAGGTCTTGGCAACCAAAATGAGGCTACTAATCTTTGAATGTTTGCTGTTAGCAACTTTCATTGCTAAATTTGAGTACAAAGAATGAAGTATGAACAATGTTTATTACACTGGTAACTAATCACACTGACTTAATCATTTATATTTACATTACCACAATTTAGGGACTACCAAAAGTAAATATAAAGGAGGATGAGAGGTTAAGGTGTCCCATGGTTCCAGAGGGATTTTTCTTTGGTTGTTTGATGTTGATATTGTTTTCTAATCTGTTGCTTTTATAATGTTATGTCTGTATGTTGTCACATTATATTTCTGGTTAGTGCTCTTTTCCCATGAGAATAGCTGTAGAAGCCTTTCCAAACAATCATTTTCTCACAATACTTGCTTCTTTTCCATCATTACTCTCTTTCTATATTTCAGCATTTTCCTAGTTTTAATCTAACTTCAGCCATTTTAAAGTTCCTACTCATTCTTTTCTTTCCATGCCAAAATGGCTGATTCTTGATGACTGCTATAGTTAGCTCCTGCTGCCATAAAATACACTAGATAACCTAAATTCACAAGACAACAACAATATAAGAGAATTGTTCAGCTTATATGTGCCTACTTTTGAAGAAAGGGATTTCAAAGGAGATTGGGTCAAGAAGCAAAGCCTTGCAAAATCTTGATCAATTCTTTTTAAAACATTCTAGCTAATGAGATGGGACTAGCAACCATTCTTTGCTGATTCCCTCTATCCCTGCTCTCTCCAACAATATTTCTAACATGGTGAAGACAGGCCCACTCTCTTCCCAGGAAAGATTGGAAAAGCATAGAAGAAATGTTTTTCTTCTGTAGAGAAAGTGGAGAATTAGTAATATTCTCTTTGATTTCCAGAGGATTGGGGCTATCAGAATTTTTTTTTTTTGCTGAGGTTTTCTCCAAAACCAAATGAATGGAAATAATTTATTTCTGAATTTTTAACTTAAACAGCATGATTCAAAAAATAAATGTGTGCAGCCTATGTTTTTATAAGAATCATAGACCTATGATTTATGTCTAAATCTTTATAGATTTATAAGATTCTAAATAAGGAGTGGACATCCTGTGGGTTCTGTAGACTAAGACAGTCCCTTCTTCTTATCTGTGCTGAAAAATTCTGGCATAATTGCCAGAAACTTGTAATTGGTTACTTTCCATTTTGGATACACAAAAATATACTATAAAATAACTGTAAGAGAGTTAAAATAAAAGATAAAAAGAATCAAGTCTCAGCATATCCCTAAAATAGAAAATAAAGGATGGAAAAAGTGACATGACTTCACTTACTTTGTGTTATTATCTATTCAATTGTGTCCAACCCAAAGGTTTGCTCATCTCTAATATCACTGAGCTTAAAAGAAACATATTACTAAAATAAATGTCATTTATTTTTCTTGCACAGCTTCCAGATGAAACCTTGGCAGAGGGTTATACATCTGGGTCCAATTCTAGAGGAATGGTCTAGGAATCCTACTGGGGAAAAGTGAGCTTCTAAAATTTTAAAAGGAGGCTTTTTCTTTAATGTGGACATTATGGTTCTTAACTTCAATGGTACAATCAGCAATCAATTGCTGATGATTGTCCAAAGGGGTTCTTCCTAGAAGTGCTTTACCTTTTGCACCCTATCAAACATTTTCTGACTACAGCATTTCTCAGGGTTCATCCAGACAAACACATTATTGTTTTCCTCCCATCCTTAGGTTGAAGTATGTTGACATAAAGTGATCTGCTCCCATAGTCTACATTTATCATGCCTAAGAATGTCTTCATTTCTATTGTTGTCTATAGAACTTTGGTGAGGGATGCTTCAAGGTCAGTGATTCCTGGGTGTATATCTGCCCAATATCACCAAATGACACCAACTGACTCATCAACGGTGAGTGAGAAATGTATGGAAGGGCAGTATTAAGGCCACAAAAGCTAATACCAACACAGGATGTTTTGTTTTGTTTGGGGTGGTTTGGTGGGTAGAGGGTTGGCACAGGCTAATTTATTATTGAGACCTGCAGTGTTGTGTGACTATAAAAAAATCCCAGGAAATACTGGAAATGGAAGCACAGACTGATACAAAACCAGAACATATTATTTGAACTTATATCAACTTATTTATCACTGTGCAAAATGTTGTTGACACAATTGTGTGAACAACTGTGATTTCTCCCATGGCCTTTCACTGAGCCCTGCCAACTACAGGGCCTACTGATGTTAGGAGGAGATGGAAAGCAAACTAAGTCTGATCCTGGTGTCCTGCATAAACTAGTAACCAGCCACCATCTTCCTTCAAACTCCTTACCTTGGTGGATTACATGAGGGTTGAGAGGAAAGGCTTTAAAAGATTCAAAACTACATTCAACAACGACTGATGGAGTATAAAGAATGGCTACCACTTCAGCCTCAATTACACCCCAACATGAAGATTAGCCAGTGTACAATCAAATTGAGGAGACCAATACCCTGAAGGTAAGGAGAACTCCTCAGATTGTATTAACCTATAGCTCTTTCATTATCTAGGAGCTATTTCCACTTGCCCATATACTGTATGGAACCCTTTTCCTTTTTTTTCTTTTTTTAAATAAGTTTTATTCATTTTTTAAAATTACAGTCTTTAAAGCTTAGTAAACAACATGTTGTCTGGGTTCACATATTTAACATTAACTTCTTTAATATAAATCTATTCAGTACTGTACCATCCAGTATTTTTCCTTGATCTTCCTTTCTTCCCCATATTTTTTCCTTTTCCCCTTGTTAAACAATTACAATTCTTAGTACTATTGATGTATACAAAATTAGATATAGACATCTTCATCATATTTTACTAATATTATAGAAATAACAATAATATCAATTCATAAGTCAATATTCTGTTTTTCATGCCCTTATTAAAGTTTGATTTCCCATCAATATTTACAGTATCTTTGTCAGTTATGATTTTCTCAATATTAATTACATTTATATAGCTAAAAATATATTCATACTAATCCTCCTCTTATTTTCAAATTTCCCATATCAAAAGAAGAAAAACAAAATGCTATTTTAATTCTAAATAATATTTTCCATTATAAAAGCCTAGTTATATCTAAGGGTCATCCATTCTTTTAATCATATTCAAACAGGTATATTAAACAGATAGTGCCCCCTCGGACAGATCAAATCTTCTGTTTTTTAAGTCTAATTCTCACTTTCTTTCTTTGTCAAGTAGCTTTCCAGGCCAAGGCAATTAAATCGCCCAAAAATTTTCTTTCTATTTTTGTGTAAACTGCTTGGCATAAGAAAGGCAATTTGGGTAGAGTATTTTTGGGGGGAACTCTGCCTATCCACATTCCTTAGACATTTCCCCTGCCTGTTCTATGTTCTATTTTCTAGAATGTTCTTCCTTGTCTTCAAGTGTATTTTGGAGATGGAAGTAAGGGGTCTTTTGTATTTTTATTGTTATAGGTAGGTCTTGCAGTATTTTATTTGTATATGGAAGTCCATATTTCCCTTCTCCTATCTCCTCCATCTCTAGATCCACTTCTTCTGCTTCATCCTCTGATTTCTGGTATATTTGTTCATACTTTGTAGTTGTTGTCTGGAAGCTTTCCAGTTGTAGCTTCAATTTGGAGATTTGGTCCTTTAGATCCTTTAGGTTATTTTTAGTCTCATTATGGTTTATTTTTATGTCCTCTTTGTGTGCAACAATTGTTTGATGAATTTGCTGTAACATAGAGAATATTTCCTTCTGAAAGGTATTTGTTTTTTCTTGAGGCATCATTCCTAAAAATCCTCTAGTATCACCAGTCTCAGTAAGAGTGGAACAAAATTTCCTCTAGTTTTCTGGTCTTTATATATAGCCTTTATAATCCAGTCCTAATAGCTATATTTTATGGTAATCCTTTGTCTCAAGTATCCTGAAAATTATCAGTCAGGCAAGGTTGTAATCCACAATGTTTCAAGTGTTCAAAATGTTCAACCTTCCTGTAGCCAGACGTATTCAAAAGTCATAAATATTCTCACCCAGTCCAAACATGCTGTTTATGATATGCTAATTAAAGCTTTGTTCTTCGGTTGTCAGCAGCTAATGGCTGGCCGCAGAGGTGTGACCAGTCTTTCTCCTGCCAGTTTAGAGGACTTTCCTTGGATCGAATAGAGAGATTGCCATCTCTCCGTGATGAACAAGGCACCTCTCATTCTTCATTGCCTCTTTGGGGCGACTTTAGGCCCATTTCAGGCCCCCAGCAGGGCAAAATTGGGTGCAAAAGGCAGAGTTCTGCCTTCCTACATTCTCTCTCACCGCAACGCAAAACCGGAAAAATTGAACCCTTTTTCAGCTAGAATAATTACCAGGATTACTTGCTTCTTATGCAGGGACTGATGCTCCAGCTACAGAGTTACCATTCAACAAATGGTCTCATGAAGAAATTTTGCCAAATCTGGGCATCTATACTTTTCACTCTGTAGAGACCAAAAATTTCCAATTAATCCTGAAAGATACATCAACATATTTTCCTTGGTTGAATACCTTCAAGGTTTTCCATGAAAGGGTCTAATTTTGCACATTCTGTATCATTTTTTATTGATTTTATTGAGGATGTCATTGATGCACGCTGGACTTTTATCACCTGATCTTTGAACTCCTGACCAGCATTACAGGGAAGAAAAATTGCATTTCCTTTCATTAAGAAAAAAGGTGAAGCGAAATGAAACAAAGCCCCAGCAGCAAGAGAAAAGTGCTTTCCATATTGTTTGATTTTATTTTCTAAAAAGACAAGACAATTTTTCTTCTTTAAAATACCCAGGTGTCAGCTTACTATACAGGAGTGTTTTTAAAAACTTGTTGGGAAGAGAAGGGCTCTTTCATTGCCTTGTAGAAAAATGGGAAATGGAAAGCACGTGATTTTCATCTGAAGGCCTTTTCCAGAGGAAGAACACTTTTTTTCCCCTCAATGTGGAGTCTCCAATTCAGTTAGGTTCAACGTTAATTAGTATATAGTAGTCCTCATTATTATTATTATTATTGTTGTTGTTGTTGTTGTTATTATTATTATTATTATTATTATTATTATTATTATTATTATTTTCAATGAAATATACAGTTTTGATCATCCTATCTCAGTTTTCAATGCTTAATAAAACAGTTTCTTAAAACATTTGGCAAAATATCTACTTCATGTCTTGATATTTTAGGTGAAGGAAATAAAGCAAGGAGTTCACATGGGAAGTGCTAAATAATACTAGAGAGAAAGAAGAGTTGTATGCATCATTACCCTTCTCAAGCCTGGCACAGATTTAAACACACATGCACAAAAAAAAAACACAACTTAATTGGTAGAGTTATCACAGATCATTTCATTAAGATTAGGAAAAAGAAAGGCATTTCAAAGGTTACCCTATTTGACCATCTGTCCAACAGAAACAAGGAATGAATTTGTGCTGACCCTTTACCATCTGTATTTGTCAATGGTTTCACAGCAAGCAAAGCCTCCTGTCAAATCCACTTTAATGTTGACTCTAATTTTGTTTGCATAGATCTTTAACAGTACTGTAAATATCCCTACTGATAAATAGTTGTCTGTGAAACATCTACATGAATTTAAAGTTCTCTTAGGTGCAATTAAAACTAAACATTACTGAAATGTTTATTTTAACAATATGCCTCAAAATAAAACAACAATCCTAAATGTGATTGTGTGCATGTGGATAGTTTAGAACTTAATGTCCTATAATACATTTATTTAACACAAAATATATTCAGGAATAAGACTTTGTCAAAGCCTTACACAATCCTATTGGGCTGTTTTTCCCTTCCAGTCCTCCCCATGCAATAATTGTGTAGAGGGCCTCATTATATTGAAGTATTTGCATTATATTTCTAGCTGTAGTGTACTTCCCAGTTTTGTATGAAACTAAAAGAAGACAAAAGAGAGCAAATACTATGCTACCTTTGTATATGATGAGATTGATTGACTAATTGATTGATTCTGCTCATGAATTGCCCAGGGTACATTTTTCTGGGGAGTGAGGCTGGTTGGTATGCAGAAGCTAATTCTGAAATGCTGTAAATTCACACAGGCATGCAATACCAAGAGAAAAGACAAATATGTTACTAAGTCTATTACAGCACCTCTCTAATGGAATGAGGTTCCTCCTGAGATTTGAATTTCCCTCACTTTGCTATGTTGCGAAAACTTCATTCAGGCGTTTGCCAGGAAGAGTGAGACCACTGCTTCATAACACTTGTTATATTTTATCTTTATCTTTTATGTTCTGTTGATTTGATTGTAATTTATTGAATTATTGTGGGCTGCTCACAATAATCTAGTCATTAACCACTAGCCAGTTTGGTCTAGTGCAGGGGTGTCAAACTCACAACAACACATGACTTGTCGTGGCGTATCGTGACTTTTTTGCCATTGTTGGCAATGGGGTGGGGGTGATTTCGCTATGATACATCCGGCCCATGGGCTGGCAGTTTGACACCCCTGGTCTAGTGGTAAGGTACAAAGCTAGAAAGGGGGAGACCGTATTCCAGTCCCTCCTTAGCCATGAACACCAGCTGCATGACCTTGAGTCAATTAGTCTCTCTCAGTCCAACCTGTCTCATAGGCTTGTTATTGTGGGGGAAATAGGAAGGAGGAAAGTTTGTTGGATATCTTTGCTGCCTTGAGTTATTTGTAAAAATAATAAAGACAGTATACAAATAAATAAAATAAATTGAGAGTTGTGCAGCATAAAAGTTTAATAATTAGAATTAGAATAGAATAGATCTGGAAGGGACCTTGGACGTCTTCTACTCCAGCCCTCTGCTCAAGCAGGAGAACCTATACCATTTCAGACAAGTGACTTTCCAGTCTCTTCTTCATTTATTTAATTTAAGTAACTGCAGGGGTATAGATGACATTGGAAGATAAAGGACCTGGAGTTATCTGGAGTTCTTTTGGCTTGTTGTATTGATATGTGGGAATGACTGTGGGGATGGGGGAAGAAATGTTGCCTCATTGAATAAGAGATGTGTGGAGCCCACTGCTGCAAAATAACAAGAGAAAGAAACTCAGAAAGGAATCTCTGTAACTTATTAGGTTGTAAAAAGAGATGTTGGAAGATTTGTACTTTCAGACTTGCAAGATTCTATCAATGTAGCCTTACAATAAAATAGAACATCTGGCTATGTTTGCTATTTGGTTTATCTGGGAAGATTGACACTTGCTCAATAAGCAGAATGGGGGATGGAGGAGTTTTAGCTTTCTTTAAAACCATTTTTTCATTTTTGTTTTTGAAAAATATGATTTTATTTTGATTACAATGAAAGAAAAAAATGTATACTCTTTCCAAAGCTATTAAAATTCTTCCAGTTGCAAGAATACATCAGCAATACAGGAACAAGGCTATTTCATTGATCCATTCATGGTCTGCTCCAGAACCCAAATCCCAGACAACTAACATGCTTCCCCTGTACTGTGTAAATCCTAGAGTTGTGGTATCAAAACTAGAGGGTTTATGGAACTTTCTGAAGGAGGTTGAGAATGAGTTATAGTTTGTTTGGAGATCAGAGCTTTTTCTCAACCCTTGAATACTCTCTCAGGGCTTATAAGATTATAGCCTTACTAACTTACATGATTAAGTACCACAGAAAGCAAAGATCAATATGGTAATATTAGTTTAAATGCTCACAAAGTAGCAGCAACAAGCAGGTGTTTGAAGATAGATTTTGCAATGATTCTAAGTGCATAATTCCATTCTGGATAAGAAGGATATATTAGGAGCAGTAGTAATAGTCATAGTAATGCACTAGCATTTGCAAAAAGAAAGACAAATTAAACTATTTTTTTTCCTTTGAAACATAGTGTATAATATTGTATTACATCCCCAGAGTCAGTTAAGATGTATTTCTGAAAACATTTAGAACAGAAAAGGCTCTTTCTGTTTCCTATGAAAGCCACTGTTTCTTACAGTGCTTTCCCCCCCAGTTCATACATGAAGACATATGTTTAGTTCCTACAAATGGAGATTGGAAACCCATTTCATTTATTACCCAATGAAGGCAAGCAGAAGGATTACAAAATTCTTTTAAGAGTTTCAGCTTGCCTGACAATTACATTTTGCTAAGGATAACAATCATTTATGGACAGTTTAACACATGCTTAATAATTTAAAACTTCCCATTTATTTTTTTAACAAATTTTCACAGAGGGCTCAGTTACTGTGATTTGAAAAATAAAAATTCAGTAGAGAGAATTTAACTTTTGGAGGTTTGTTGTAATTTAGCACTGAAGAACATTTTGCCTTTGGTTAAAATAAAAGTTCTTATGTTTAGTAGTCCTGGGCTGTAATTTACATTTTTCAAAAGTAAGTTATTGACCTTGTCTACCTTTGAAACCAAGCACGGTCAGGCCTCAACAATACTTGGATCGGAATCTTCTAGGAACTATCAAAGCTGTAAATTAGATTGTAAAGTTAAAAAAAAAATCTCAAAGGAAGATAATGGCACATCACTTCCATATAGTGTTATTAAATAACATGTCCATGTCCATGTAATAACCAGAAGTTCAACATATTAAATAGACAAACTTTACCAAACTAGTTCCACTCAAGCTTATTTTTTTAAGGTCAACTCAGTGTCAAAAATGAAAATATATTGGCAAAACTCATAGGCATCAGAACTGGAGAAAGAACACACAAAATCATCCTTTGGAGATCTAGTCATAACTACTTAGAATTAATTGGTATTAATACAGTTAGCTACTGGAATACATAAAGGTGCTCTACATGGGATGGCACTTGGAGAAGATTAAGAAGTTTTAATTGGTTCAGAATATGGTAATAGTGATAATTATGGGCATCTCCTGCTTAGTCACTGTTACACATTTACTTCTGGTTATCGCCTACAAAGGGGCTTCCGTGGAGCCAGGATATTTGAGGGACCACCTCTTTCTGATGTCTCTATTTACCACATTAGATCTGGCAGGAGGGGCATGTTCTGGGTCTCATTAAATAGAGAATGCCATACAGAATATCCAGGACATGTGTTTCTTCTGTCATGAAACCTGTC
>NW_015386661.1:239009-263831 GCF_001527695.2 Protobothrops mucrosquamatus | reverse complement strand
TATCCCAGAATACCATTTTTTAAAATGTTGTTTCAGTGTTGAATTCTTTTGTTATTTGTTATTTGTTATATATATAAAAAAAGGAAAGGGAACATGTACACATGATTGGTGCAACAGGAATGCCTTTTCATCCATCTTTTCCCTCATGAAGCACTTCCAGCTTCTGAAAATTGTTCCAGCAAGGAGAGTTTACTTGTGAGTGTGTCTGCTTAATTTTAATAAGTAATTTAATATGTTGACAATGTTAACTTTACAAATCCAGCTGTCTACAAATTAAAATAATAAGATAAAATGCTCATCAATTTCTCTCTCTGTGTGTGCTTGAAATTATGAATCAAACCATTGCTAATTTGTCTAGCAGCAACTAATATATATTGCAAAAAAACCTTCAAAATTGAAAACATGGCAAGTCCTCTTCACATTTCTCCCCCCCCCTTTTGGAAAAGTAATTATCCATTTCCTTTCTTCAAACATATTCAGATAAAACTTAAAACATAATTAAAAGATTCTTGGATAAAAATCCAGTTTGGATTACTGCAATGTGTTTATGTGGAGCTGCCCTTAAAGACCATCTAGTCCAGAAACAGGTGCATGTACAAAATTGAGTATTTTGGGGTTCACCCATGTTACACCTATTTTGTGTAAGCTGCACTGGCTACCTAATTTTCTTCTGGGGGTAATTAAAGGTGCTGGTTATTACCTTTAAAGCTCTACAAGGCACAGGACCATATCATTTGTGGGACTGCTTTTCTATGAGAGATCTGCCCATTCTACCAATTAAGATGTGTAGGCAGATGTGTAGATACCTTTCCTGAAAACGTGACATGGAAATGTATCCTTTCTGTGGCTGCTCCTACATTATAGAATAGTTTCTTTGGCTGGAAGAAAGAAGATTCCATCTTTTTAGCTTTTCAGAAGGCCACCAAGACCTGGCTTTTTACACTGGCACTGGGGCAGACCAAGGATGTCAAAAGTTGGCTCTGGGGCACCTCAAGACAATGATTGAGACACCCAATTTGTTTTGGCTTTATATTTTATGTGTTGAATAGTTTGGAGTTATATTATTGTTGTGAGCCACACAGAGGTTTCTGCAATTCAGAAAAGGTGTTTTGTTTTGTTTTTAGCTTTTCCCGTTTGCGTCAAGTTAGTTGGAAGTCACTCATCACAAAATATAAATAAGGAAAATAAATTTGCTTTATCCCAGGCATGGTAAAATGAAATCAGTGCAGGAAATAATTGTTTTTACAAATGAAAAGGAAGCATTACAACACATTATAACTTTAGTGCACATTAAACATGAACTTTTTCTTTACCAAATGGCAGATTTAAATTGGATAGGTTCTTTTTATATCAAATTTATAAATATAAGGGAATGGTGCCTGAAGTATGGCTGCTCATTTTATATGAAAAGGTGTTATTATCTTTGGAGGGCAAAATCTCTTTGGCAGCATCTATGTTGCTGCTCCAGGGATTTTATATTGGGAACAAGCAGCATGATGTTTATCTAGATGTTTTGGACTACAACACCCTTGGTCCATTGCTGTTGGAAAAGTGAATGCACCTGATCTGCCTGCTTGATGTCAGAATGACCCTAATTTTAAAATATTAGATGCTGTAATCTTGGTGGTCATTTTGATATTAGCCAAGAGTTCAATAATAATCTAAGAAATAATCTCAGTTTGATTGGATTACATTATTATATTTCAAAATAAAAATTCAAATGGAAAATATTGCTTCTGTTTGGCTCCTATTTTATTTCTACACCAGTGTACAAGAAATTGCACATTCTTTTCTTTAATTTCTTTTTTCTCTGTCACACACTTCATACAATAGAAATCTTCCTGTTTTGAATTCACTATCAGAAAAATATATGTCAAGAGAGAACTCTTTATGCTGTCTCAAGCAAATGGCTATCCAATTTTTGCTAAAAAGAGAACCAAAAGAAAACTTCCAGTGAAGGAATAGCCACAACCCCAGGAGGTATCCAGGATCAATAACAATTAGAGTAAGGCATTTGGATTTCCCCTTTATAAAGTTTTCACTCATTGGTTCTTGTGCTTCTCTTGGAAACTCTGGAGAAAAAGCCTATACTTCTTGGATTGTGAAGTTGTTCAACAATTGGAAGACTGCAATTATTTTCCCCTTAGCTTTCTCTATGTTAGGCTAAACATAACCACTTTTCTTAACTATTCTTCATAGGATTTAGTTTCCAAGACTCTCACTATCTTTGTCATTGCTTTTTTTTTGCAAACATTCCAATTTCTCAGTGACTTTCTTGTTTTGCAGTGACCAAAATTGGGCCCAGAAGGAGGTGAAATATTGTGTAGCATGTGATTTGTTAACATTGACTCCTGGTGATTACCTAGTTAATTCCTTGTAATTTTCTTGGCAAGATTTCAAAAGTGGTTTGCTATTTTCTCCTTCCTAGAGCTGAGAGAGAGTGGTTCGCCCAAGGTCAACCAATTCATGCTCAACTCACAGACTCCCAGCTTTTAGCCTGATGACTAACCACTACATCAGCTCTCATGATTCATTTATGATGTAGAAAAGTATTCAACAATAAATACAATTTAAAATGATGAACATACATAAAATGTCCATATTGAATTTATATAATTGACAGTATGATCTTGGTGATGACTTAAGATTTGAAATCACTGAAGAATTGTTCAAAATGCCTGTGGCACACTCAAAGTAAAGGTCCCTTTGGCACTTTTCATCTCCTTCCCACCACATCCCCCTGAGTTGTTTTTCCAGAACAGCAGTCACCAACCTTTTCAGCTCCTTGGACTGACAGTGGTGGCAGGAGGGGGAATATAGGATGGTTTTACCTGCTCCTTAAGCAAATGGAGCTTTGTGCACTTGGCCGCTACTTATGCAGCCCAGTCCAGCTGTGGACCGGTACCAGGCACCAGATTGGGGATTGGGGACCACTGTTCCAGAATATATAATTTGTTCTACATTCATACTGAAATTAATAAGGAGTTAAACTGATTCTTGTTTAACTTTGCACTACATATCAGCTTTTATCAACTTTTATTTTATTACACTAGATTACTTGAAGGACTTCCTTTCACACATATCAGCCTGTTTATAATCAGTAATGAAGATCTTTATTAGCCTATCTTTGAAAGCTGTTAAATTGCTCAGGACTATGATTACCATATTTGAACTTTCCAAAAAGAAGAAAATGGTCAGGAATAGATATCTTTAGAATAATCTACCAATTCTAGTTGTATTAATTGTGTGGTATGTGTAAAGAATAATCACAAGACCATATCAGTCTATTGTATGTTATAGGCTATATGTTGCATTAAGTTTCTAAACTAAAAAGCAATTTCTTGTCTTAAAAGAAAGCTCCTGGATTACAATAATAAGCAATGTTGTAGAATAAAAGAATTGCTTTTTATTTCCCCCATCTCCTCCCCACAAATCTGAGAAGCCTTGCCTAGGTTACAGTACTAAGGATCACTAGGCCCTTGGCTTCAAAAATGTATTAATAGAAGAGAAATTTTGTAGTTTAGTATTGAACTGTGGGGTTTCATTACTCAACTAGTTGCAAACTCCATTCCCTTCTAGAACTGATGATCAAGGAATTACCAAGAACACTTCAACCAACACTGACAGGGTAAGCCACTTGTACCTAAACAGAGAGCAAACCCCTCTCCCTTACAGCACTGATGATGTTTCCTAGTTCGGTAATGAAACATCTGGAAGAAAGCAACCAAACTCAGAGAGTACCAAAGACATCACAGAGAGAAGATAGTTAAGACTGATGGGGTGGAGCTACATAGCAAATGTACAGATCAGCTACAAATACCTTGGTAACCCATGGATACAGGGGAACCACAATGAAGAGAGAAGAAAGACAACAACATCCAAGTATCACCAAAGGATAAGATAGTCCTGAAGAGCCAGCTCAATGAGAGTAAGATACATGCCATCAGCACGTATGCCTTGCCAGTCATCAGATACCCTACTGACCAAAGGAAGACATGGAGAGTACCAATGTGAAGATACATAGAAAGAGGAGTTTACCACACTAGACAGGACCTGACAGCACTACCAGATCTTGGAGTTTGTTCCAGTTTACAGTGCATTTAAGGGAATCTAGAGAAATATAAAACAAGTAAAGGCAGTGGGCACAATTTACAAATCAAGCCTCAAGTCCATGCAGCAGCTGTAAAAAAAGTGTGTGTGGGTGTCATGACTTCAACTATGCAGACACAATCCTGACTTTTTCTTATCACCTCTGGGCATATCTTGCAGCCAACACTTCTGCAAGACAGGGCTTCATTGTGCTTTTTTCTTTCTTTTCTGACATAGAGATTAAATGAATGGGTAGAGATTTAAAGACCAAAAAAGTAATATATCCCCAGAGGGAGAAAATGTAGAAGAACATGCCCAGCTCCATAAGATTTTAAAATACCTTTTCTCTTTCATATTTTGCAAAAGGATTTTTTTTTGTATTGCTGTTCGTTTTGGCTGTAACCATGTTTTAGGTTTTTATAGAATCAGGGCTGGATATTTTTGGGTGGTGTTTTTGGATTTATTATTATTGTTAAGATTCATCAATTGTTGGCATTTTTACAGGATTTTGATATATTTGACTGGATTTGGCATTTTTATCTACCTATTGAGTCTTCACAAAGATCTGTGATAGGCAGAAGTTGTTTGCTGATATTAAAGGCATTGTCACAAGATGTAAGTTCTTCCAAATAAAGCTGCCTTTTGCAGTTGACTGATTATTATTTTGTCAATGCTGATGGTGTTCAACTGATGTTCCACTCGTTTTGGGATTGTACTCAAAGAGCCTATTACTATTGGTACTACATTTGCTTTCTTTTGCCACATTCTTTCTACTTCTACAGTATTTGATGGTCTTCATATTTTGTGTTATTATTTATTACCATACAGGTTTTCTGTAATGGTGCAATCTATCTTTGGGCAGTGTGCAAGCACCTTTGCTCTTAATGATGGCTTTGAATAGGGTTAAATAATTGAGCAGTAACATTCACCATCTGATTTTTAGTAACTCATTCTAAAAATAATAATACAAGGCTAGCATAAAATGACAGAAAAAAAATATTCAACAATGAATAAAAAGAAAGATGATCAGATCCATAAGTGTGGTTGATATCCAAGAGACAGAAGCAAAGGGAGAAATTATTTCCATTTTCTATCATGTCTATCCTCATAGCTGAAGGTACTTAGATGTGGATTTAGACTTCAGGATTTCATTTAACTATGCAGGGGAATCAATTGTTGTGCTTTGATGTTGTACATCTATAAACTTTGTATGGATTCACAAGCTATTAAAATGGGATTTTGCCTTTTGCTTTTAATAGAAATTCTTCACAAAATCTTGCACGGTAGTATGTTCACACCCCATATACCAGTAAATTAGTGTTTTGTTTTTTTTAAATTCTATGCAAAATTACATAATGCTTATGATTATTTAATTCTTTACTTAAATACCATGGCTCAGTAAGCCATGGAAATATAAACACAATTAGAATAGGGTTTTTTTTCAGAAAAGCAGTCTTTAACAGTATGTTTTTCAGTGATGACCAACATTAGATGCTATTGATTTTATGTTTCCTGCTGTTAATAACTACAAATTAGCCAAAGTTTTCTTCTATTTTTTTTTAAAATGGCTTAAATGGGCGCTATAATCCAAATGCAGTTTGATCTCTCACTATGCAAGGAAAGTTTCAGAAACCCCCCACTGATAGTCTGGCAATGTTAATCTTGTACTATACTCATGTCATATTAAAGTATTAATGTGCTATTTGCTTTCCGTTAAAAATATAATCAGGTGTCATAATATAAACACATACTCAACAACAGCCTTAATTGGAATGATGAAAAGGATTACCACAAAATAAAAATGCACAGATAATGATTTAAACATTCATAGACAGTTACCTAGGGAAAAATTTGCCAGATAAAAGCAACAGCCACAATTATAATTCAGTTTACAGGTAGTTCTTGACTTGCCCTCGACTTATGACCACAATTGACCAAAATTTCCATTGCTAAGCAAGGCAGTCATTAAGTGATTTTTCTCTCCATTTTACAACCTTTTTACCACAGTTGTTAGGCAAATTGCTGCAATTATTGAGTAAATGATTGGGTTATTAAGCAAATTTGGTTTACCCCATTGACTTTGCTTGTTGGAAACAGGCTAGGCAGGTTATAAATGGTAATCACATGACCACAGGACAGTGTAACTGTCATAAATATGTGCCAGTTGCTAAGCACCCAAATTTTAATCACATGACCATGCTACAACAGTTGAAGTGTGAAAACTGGTCACAAGTATTTTTTTTTCCAGTGCTGTGGTAACCTGAACTGTCACTAAATGAATGATTGTAAGTCAAGGACTATCTGCACATATATCTATGGCTTTCTAATGGTACAATATTTTCATATTTCATATTTCTGGGGATATTAAAATGGGATACCATTTTTAAACATCAGGTATTATCAGCATACTGATGACATCTTGACCACAGGTGAAGTAAGGAGATAAAGTGAGATTCTATCCTGTCACCTGGAATCCGTTAGGATGGTGAAATACAGGTACAGGTTTAGTCTTAATCTCAGTAAATTTAGAAGCCAACTGATGGAGAACCCAACTGATTCCATTATTCTGTGCTCAGTGCCTTTGAGCTTGCAGATCCTGTTCAAAGATAGGATGATAAATTTGATCAAGAGGGCCTTGTGCAATGAGGAGACTATACATGGTCATTCATCCGTTGATCACCTCTCAATTATTATAATGCATTCTGCCTGAGGCTGCCTTTGAAGGCTACTCAAAAACTTCTGCTGGTCTAGAATGAATTGCTTCAAATAGTGACAGGAGTAAGTGGATTTGCCAATATGATACCACTACTTTGAGACATGTATTCATTGCCATTGGCTTCCATATGAAATTCAAGGTGCTAGTGATTATCTTTGAAATTCTATAGAAGTCCTGACCTAGACAATCTATTCCAAGTGGCATTTGTCTACGTGATATGATCAGAAATAATGGACTTACTCTATATTCTCATCTTTCAGGATTCCTGCTATCAATGATTGTGGGTGCAGACTTTTTTGGTCATGTCTCTATATGGAACAAGATAATTCTGTCAGTCTTACTAGGTAGACTAGACAGGAAACAAACAGATGAGTTAATTTTACTTTATTTTAAATCTATATTACCTGAATCTTGCAAGTCTAAAGGTAAAAATGTCTTCCCATCTTGTTTACACTAACTAGGGAGAGTGTTTTCTGACTTTCTTGCCTTGCCCGCTATCCAGTTCTGTGCTAGGTTGTCCCTTATCTGACTGTTCCTTAGGCAGTGTCTCTTGGCACCATATCCTAAAGTCTTACCCACATATTATTACCCCTCCAGAGGTTATAACCATCCTGATTTTACTAACATCTCATAAAATCTTCAAGATCTGGCTTTTCCAAAATGCTTTTTGGGGATGACTTGAAGTTTTGATCTCTCCTATAGAATGATGCTTGTGTTAACTGCTATTGGTTTCCTTAGTGCTACATCTTAGTTATATGTTTTAATCCACATACTATATTCTGGAGCTGTAATTCATTCAAATTATTTTTTTTCATTAATACAGCATATAAGACTCAATAAATTACAATGTCTCTTACAAACTGACACATATGCACTTGTACACTAGTTGAGGTCAATGGGTTCCATCCAATATCATGCAAGAAAACCCTTTGCCATAAGGTAAAACCCTGCCTTCCTTTCATCTCTGCAGAAGGCCACCCACATCTGCTTTTCAGTGCCTCTATTTGATGTTCACTTAATTGCCACATTGAATCTTTGAATAACTGCTTTGCTTAGTGACTTTGAGGAGTGCAGCCAAAGGGATCCTTTGCTAACAAAGTATTTGCCTGACTCTGGTTGCATATAAATATGCATTATTTAAATTAGCCTTTACACTAGAAATTGTTATGATATGGAACATTCATAATACTGTTCAGGTAATTATATTCCCTTACTATTTCTGCCACTATAACTGTAAAAAATTTATATTAAACAATAAAACATCCAAGATGTATTAGGTGGGTGAGGCAGAGAGAGCTAAGGGATTCCCAGTGGAGAGCTAGGAGACCTTGGGTGGATTTGGCTAGAAGCAGACTTGTAGTGAAGGTAATGCACACCTTCCTAAAGAAGAAAGACTTGACGATGAAAAAGACAAGGATTCTTGCTTGATGAGTATACACAAACAGATATGGCAGAGTACTGTGGATAATATTTTCCTTTAGAATTGTTTTGAACTCAGATTTCCTTTTCAGGATAAATAGGTTAATAAAATCCTTGTGGTCTGAGTGAAGGATCAAGTGCTGTAGGAGGAGGGCACAATTTCTTTCTTTGGGGAATTTCATTAACCTTTTCTACAATTGTTAGATTGACAATTCCTCTCAGGCCATTTGAGCTAATTAAATCCTAATGGGCAGCAATTGAATGTCTGAACTACTTTCCATTTGCTAATGTTGGTATCTTTGGATTTTCTACAGTCTTGAAGTATTAAGATGCATTGTCTCCATCACAGCAATATAAAGTTCACTGTAGAATATATACACAACATGCTTAAAGCTACACTTAAAAAGCATAACTGTATTCTGTGTTACTTTCCATCTTTCCTAGAGTTGTTGCAGGAGATTTTATATGCATTCTACACACATGTTCATTTTAAATAGTTGCACATCCTAAAGAGGCTATGTGGGGCAAAATCTAAAAGGAAGAAGAAATATACCCATCAAAACAGTCTTTATTGCAGCTTGTTGGGGCATATAAATCTCTTTAGAAAAATGGGAGCTGTCTGAAAATGAGGAAAGCAGAAAGTATAAATCTATATTTTGCTGGCGTGAATCTATTTTTTAATGAGGTTTGTGACTAATTTCAGAACCCATTCATGTGTCACAAAATACAGGCTATATGCTGCACAGTTATAATTCCAAACACACTGAAAATGATAATAACAACAATCCCTCTTCCCCTGGCTCCCAGTTTTATTATGCTAAAAATGGAAAGGAAATGGGGTTACTATTTTATTTTTTCTACAGATCCAATAGAAGACATTAGAGTTGGAAAAAGCTTTTTTGATGCTTGCTTTACTGAAAATTACTCCAGTGTAATTCTGCAAGATATGAAGGAACCCAAGTTCACTGAATAATGTCTAAGACATGTTTAATCAATTATTAATCACAATAACACAATACTCTATAGGTACATGCCCAAAGGCTTTCAGTTCCTCTGTTTTTCCTTTTCTCTGTACACATAAATCTAAATTCATGGACATATACATGTATAGAAATGAAGGGTCTTTATGGAGGTATGATGAACATTCCAGATGATTGCACTGTCTTTTAAAGAAATGGACATTGTAATCAGGTCAGACTCATTTCCGTGAAGGCCAGTCACAAACAGTGTTGGTGGCAAGCTGAAGACTGATGAGGTGGGACAGAAATGAGAGTGTTCTGCACAGTCAATTAGCTGCTCAACTTTTACTACTCCTAGTAAGATAATATTGTTCCAGGAACACACAAGCCAAGCATTATAAGATGTTCAGCTGAACAAAGCAGGTTCACTAGGATTTCAAGCATCAGAAATCATTTCCATGGGGATCAAAGACAGATTTTTTTTATTCTGCTTTTTGGCTTTACAGAAAACAGTAATTAAAAAAAGGAATTTCCCCATTATTTATGACATATGTGTATAATGGTATGTGGGAATGACCTTGAGAGTGTTGAAAGAAAAGTCTTCATCCTGGTTCATCCAAGCTGGGAATAAACATGGCAACTGCTTTGGAAAGAAAGTTGTAGTTTATTGGAGAGGAGAGCCAAACAGGAAGATGGTTCTGGCAACAAGAGAAGTGAAAAAAAGGCATGAGCACATGTAGGAAGTAGATTTTTATACCCCCTGGAGCCTTTTGTTTGGAGTTGTTCCTATGGCATGAACTTTGACCTGAGTCTGAGTGTGCCTTTCTGGTATTCTGATGGTGATGGGTCAATCTTATTATGTCCAAAGGTCATATCCTGCTTCTCTGGGGCTGATGACTCTTAGAGTTTGGGTGGGATATGTAGATTTTAGGTCTTTGTCTTCTTAATCTCCTAGCTCCCTGGATTTACATCTGCATCTCTATAGAACTGGTTTCTGCTTGGGGAAGGGAGACCTGGACTATTAAGAAAACTGGGCATGCTTTCCTGCTTCTTTAAGATCTTTGGAGGAAATATATTTTTCTGCCCTTTTTAATATTTCCTTCCCTGGGGGGGCTAACATCCCACAAGAGACAGAGGAAAAACTGGAGACTTCATGCAAAAGGTATCTCAGTCCACAGAAGTGGTCTGGGAAGCATTTCAGAAGTGACCCTCCCTAATTTTCTTAAGAGTAAAAGGAAGGATATGATTAATACTTTCATAATTGCACAACTCTCTTAATATAACTTTACAATAAAGATAAGAGTTCATATTCACTGATGTGGAGACAAAATGATTTTTTAATAGAACATTTGACTTTGGAATTCTGTCACATGAGATGTGGTGCTGGCTACCAAGGTGGTTGGCTTCAAAAAAGGTTTGGATCAATTCATGATAGTCATGGGAATAGCAATAGCAATAGCACTTAGTCTTTACAGTATTCTCTGGACAATTTACAATGTCAGCATATTGCCCCAAACAATCTGGATCCTTGTTTTACTGACCTCAAATGGATGGAAGTTTGAGTCAAACTTTAGCCTGCAATACTGCATTCTAACCACTGCACCCCAGGGGATGCGTGACTATTAGTCCTCATGGCAATCTGATTGCCTCGGAAGGCCAGGAAATTAATGTATTTGATTGGCCACGGTGTGAACAGACTGCTGTATTAGATGATCAGGGATCTAGTCCAGGAAAAAGTATTTTAATTCTTAAGTATTACATTTTCATTTTGCTTTTCATAAATTCAATATTTATTAATTTGTTTGTTTGTTTGTTGCCCATCTCACCACAACATCTATGAGCTACACTTTTTCTTTTCAATAATAGTAATAGTAATGGTGGGAAGTGTATTAGGTGTCTGTCAGTCTGAATTCTAAAATTTTGATCTCCTAAGAAATTTCAGATTTGTTTTTGTTAACAGTAAAGCCAAACTTCTGACATAAATTTCAGTGAAAAACTTCTGCAATTGTATTATTGCATCAATTATAGTTGGTTTGCATACTTTTACTACGTTCACTAATCAGATAATTGACAATTTCATCTTTGATTTTATATAGTCAGGATTTGATATCATCTGAAATTAATTTGCAGCTCTGATGATATTTGTTTGCAGAATTACTATTGCTACTGCTACTGCTACTACAACTACTACTGCTATTACAAAGGAGACTTTAAAAAGAACAAGACAATTTCAGTGTGTCAGCAAATTTAATTTAAATTTAATCATGTAGTTAAAAATCTCATCTCCTGTTTGTCATTTAGAGCATTTGATAGCTACTTCAAGTTTGCCTCTTGCATTGCTTCCAGCTGGCAGTGTCAATAAACAATCATCACTCTCTCTTTCATGCCCACAGGGCTCCTAAAAGAGGCAAAAATAGCATTTCAGATTATAGTAATTCAACTAATATCCCAATATACACTTTATAAAAAGAGGAAAAATATTTAAAAGTTTGGTGGAAATTGGCACATGCATGCAATGATGCATTGAATTGGATCTACTAGATGATTCATATTGAATCAGTTAGCTTTTTGATTCACACTGCAAATTTTAACTCAGACATGACTGATTTGAAATTGCTTTTGGAAGCAGCTGATGATGGAAATCCAGATATTTACCAATATTTCCAAATATACTTCCTTTTCATTTTGGACATATTATTAAGTATTCTCCATGATATGTTCAACATTCCACATTTTCCCCTCCCTTTCCTTAATATAATTGTATGCTCTTTGAATTTCTCTAATCTCAGTATTTCAGTTAAACAATCTGAAGAAAATTCTGAATACTGTTTTAAATCATCCCATATAGTTTTAAACATCTAAAAAAAACAATCCTTCACCTGTTAGTTGGGTAGAAAGTGATTGGTACCTGTCAGAACTGTAATTTAGCACAGTATTCTACTAAATTACTTTTTAAAATCAAAATAAATAGAGTAAATAGACAGTGCTAGAGAAATATTATACTATATATGGTAAAGTCTTCCTTGAAGACTCTTTCTGCTTATTAACCAAAGGACCAACTTAATGTCACTGAACTACATATAGCTGTGTCTCTCAGTTTTCTTGATAGAAACATTTGAATAATTCATTGGAAACAGAATTACTATTCTCCAATTCTCATGTTAAGGTTTGTGCTATGTATATTTTTAACCTTACATAAGATTGGATCTTATTCATTTGTTTACTTATTTATTGCATTTATATTCCACTCAATCAATTTGACTCTTGGCAGCTCAATTTTCCATGCATAATTTAAGAAAATTAAAATGTATGCCTCAGAATCATGTAATGTCAGATAAGGGCTGAAATATGCAAATCTGTTGTGTGTTATGCCCCAAGAAAAAGCCAAAGCAGTTCTGGTTGGCACATCAAAGGAGCATCTAGGTCAGCCAGATGTTACTCTTAGTATTCCCAGAAGCTCACAAGCAGGACATGAATACATTCGACTCTTTGATTTGTCCTCCAGAATTAGTTATTATAAAATAGTCTTTGTGGAACATTTTTTTTTAGTATGAACTCTAACAAGGACAATGGCTGCATTAATTTGGATTATTCTTTTGATCAAATTCAACACTTAGAACCCAGATGGCATTTATAAGATTTCTCTTCTTTAAGTTGGCAGTTCTTTGGTTTTCATGAGGTCTAATCCTAATGTAAAGTCAAAAATAACATAGGACAAAACAAAACACAACTTTATTGAGCAGAACAAGAATATATTTTATTGTATTGTGTATATGTGAGTGCACATGTTTTTGTGTTTTGCCAGTTAATTATATTTTTGAAAATATGAGAAAATATTAGCCTTAGTCCCCCAAATAATCCATATGTTCAATCTGGCTTTCCTATAAATATCCTTGTTGATGGTGATTGCAATTGAGTCAGAGTATTTAAAAAGTCATGTTTAGTGGCTTACAGCCTCAAATTTCAAATATCAGCTTACAGCTCATACTAATAATGCACAGGCAAGAAAGATATATTGTCTACTATTAAAACAAAAGAACTCGTTTCAAAAGCTTCTGATATGTGAATGTGTTTAGAATGGTCATTTCCTAAATTTCAAAAGTTGTTGTTTCTACCTATTTGTCAGTTTGTTGTCAACCTATTTTCCAAAGCACCAGAACACAAGACAAGAAACAATGGATGGAAACTAATCAAGGAGTGAACCAACATAGAACTAAGGATAAATTTCCTAACAGTCAGAACAATTAACCAGCAGAACAACTGGACTTCAGAAGAACAACTAAAAGTTTATCTGCATTGGGAGAAAATTAAGAGTTGATGCTTTCTATAACTGACTTATCCTGCTTGAGCAAGGTCCGCAGTATTGTCTGGGATGCTACACATCCTCTTCACATCCTGTTTTCCTTGTTATTTTCTGGGAAGAGGCTTCATGGTATCTGAAGCAGAACATCCAGATTCAGTCACAGTTTTGTTCCATATAGCATCAGACTTGTGAACTCTCAGGTTTCCTCATTTTTAATGTGGGCCAATGTGCTCTCAGCAAAAAAGTAACAATAAAGCTTGCCTTGCCTTGCCTTATCCAATGTAGTACTCTTCTATCACATACCACTGGATTATTTTAGTTGAATCAACTAAATTTGCCCTCCATCCAGGAAAATTAAATGGCATTGCCTGTTGTATTCCTTGTTGTGAAAGACATTCATTACATAGGTACATTAATGTTTGTGTGTGTGTGAACGTGAGAGGCAGAATGTGTGTTAAATTCGATCTTCACACCTATGACATTTTTCATGGCAGGCAAGATATGGTTCTCAGACTGTCCAAACAAAATATAATGAAATGTGAAAGACATATTGTGTGCATAGGAGCTACTCAAAAAGGGATTTGCTTGTATAAAATAGACGAAAAGTTCATTTACCATTATGAGAATGACTCCCACATTATTGTACATACAAAATCTATATGATTGGGTCAGGTAAATCAGAACTAAATAATAATTAAAATCTCATTTCACAATCACTGGATGACATCTGCCTACACATAATGAATAGTCTTTTCTAGGTATGGCTAATGTTTACTTAACATAAAGTATATATTCTGCTATACTGGTTGAAGAGTTTAGAGTTAGATGCCTATGGAGATTCTCAGTCATCCAGATGATGGTTGCCCCAAAGGTGCTTTTTCAAAAGACCACTGGACTTTCTTTTTCCTTGAAGATTATTCACTTCTCATCCAAGAAGCGAAATGTCTTCAAGGAAAAACGAAGTCCAGATGCCTTTTGAAAAAGCACCTGTGGGACATTTTTGAGTTAGCTTTCTAAATAACTTGCCTTTTCTACAAATCCCATTAAACCACACAATTGCAGAAATGCTATAAATTCATAAAGGAGTCTTTAAGTAAACTATTGACCATAAGTTTTTACCAAGATCATTTTTTAAAAAAAATCCCTAGCTACCCTAAAATTATAGGAAAATTAGAGTTAATAATCCAAGATCATCATAAAAAATACCATGTGAATTACGCTAACTTATTATATTGAACTCTTGGGGCATGCGTTTCACCTATTTCCTAAAACAGAGAATAACAAAAAAAAGTGCAATTAATTTTTTGTGGATGGCAAGGAGTCAGAAGCTGTGGAAATATGCAATATATCACAGATTGCAAAATAGAGATTAAAATCACCATTAAAACTCTAGGTGAACCAATAATCTGACTCAATATAATGAAACTTCCTTATCTAGGAGAGATATACTGAATGTCAGCAACATATTCATGACACTCGACCCCAATTTTCTGAATGCTTCATGTATCTCTTAGATTACCTACAAGTGGCTTGTTTAGATCTCCAGTAAATTACTTGATATTTGGGAGTGGGATTTGCCTATCAATTTTAGTTTTACAGATGCTGTTAATTCACACATAATTTACACAATGCTGTTAATTCAGAGAAACTTGTCCAGATAGCTGCTGAATTTGGCAATGTAGTATGCTTTTGGCCTTAGTTGATTTTCCAAGGGCAATGCAACAATAAACAACTTCATCAAGATCAGATACTTCCTATAGTAACTTTCTAGAAAGAAAGAAAGAAAGAAAGAAAGAAAGAAAGAAAGAAAGAAAGAAAGAAAGAAAGAAAGAAAGAAAGAAAGAAAGAAAGAAAGAAAGAAAGAAAGAACTGGATCCTTCTAGAAGCTTTATTGTACAGATTTCAATAATAAAACCAGGCTATCCATTACTATTTATATAACATACATTAATCTTCCTCAAGCTCAGACCCTCCATATGAGTTGGAACATGACTCACATCCTCCCCAAAGACTGTGTTTGATAAATTTCAGGCTGTTTTAATTATTGAAGATGGTGGTATGAGTACCTTAAAAATAGTTTATAAACAACCCCACTTCAGTTCCAATACTTAAAGCAATTTTTGGTTATGATAAATAAAAAAATCCATAAAATATTCATAAATATAACTGGCAGTCAAAAAACTATAAACATTTTTAATACAAACTGCAGTGATAGTCAGGGTTACTAGCAGCCTAGTCTTCTTCTTTAATGCCTCCTGAAGAACTAACTGTCTTTGCCATTTTACAGAAAGACCTCAAACTAGAGGCACATCGACTGCCAGAGGCAAGCTATTCAAGGTGTTCTCTTTTAAGATAAAAGCAGAACATCTTCTTTCTGTTAGATTATGCAGGACAGGCAAATTCTACCTGCAATAGATGATTTCAAAGGTAATAAAGCCCAATCCATAAGAGACTTTATAGGTCAGCAACTTGAATTAGATATAGAATTCTTCTGGAACCAGTACAATTCTTGCACTATTGGTGTTATTCTTCTAAACTGAGTGGCATTGAAAAGCATATATGCTGTTGTACGCTGTATGAACTGTGGCCTCCATCACCAGGATAGTCCCACATTAAGTGAATAGCAGTAGTCTAGCTGAGATATAACTACCCTGGTCGCAGTCTTAAAATCTTGGCTGTTCTCAGGCCATGGGATTGAGTAGCTGGGGCTATTCAATATGTTGGATATGTTTCTATATATTGGTATTGTTGGACAGATATATCATCTTTTCTTTCTTTTTCTTTTTCTGTTTAACTTGTACTTTCTGTTTGGTTTATTTTGAGTTACCCAGAGTCAGTCTGGAATTGATCACTGATTGAATGAATACATTTAAACTGAATGAATGAATGAATAAAAAAGTTGTGTCACTTTCTTCCACACACTGTAGTCCAGGAGATTTAAAAAATATTGCTCTGTAAATCAATGATTTCCTGCAAAATTTCCAGCTTCTGGAATGAAATTTCCATGAAATCCAGTCAGTTCTCATGCTCATGGCATTCTGGAAGTGTTAAAGACTTCACTGTTCTCCCAGGCTTTGGGGTAGAATAGATGTTTGATGGTGCGCATGCGCATGCGCGCACACACATAAAGTTAGAGATGATTGATACACTTTTTGTTTTGTGTTGAAACTGTGCTATTTCTCTTGTTACACTGTAATGTTATAACAGTATGGATATACCAGAATTGGAAGGAACCTTGGAGATCTTCTGATGCAACCCCCTGTTCAAACTGGAGACCCTATATCATTCCAGACAATTGGTTGTCCAATTTCTTCTTAAAAATCTCAAGTGATGTAGCACCCTCAAGTTCAGGAGGCAAGCCAACCCAATGATCAATTGTTCTCACTATCAGGAAATTTCCCCTTAGTTTTAGGTTGGATCTTTCCTTAATTAATTTTCTACCATTACTTGTCCTGCCCTCAGGTGCTTTGCTAAATAAGTTAACCCCCTCCTCTCTTTGGTAGCCCCTCAAATGTTTGAAGACTGCTACTCTCAACTCATCCTTAATCCTTCTCTTTGTTAGATTAGAGATACCAGTTATGTCTAAGTTATTATATTTCTAGTTTTCCCATTCTTTGCTGCCCAGAACCACTCTGGTGGTGCCAAAATGGGATCAGACTAAATAAACAAAAAATTAAAAACATAATCTTAAGAAGGTCAGGGATTGCAAAATTTGGACTGGTCCTGTTAGGGACAGGGAAGCCACTACTGTTGCAAGTGAGCTTGTATGAAGTATTTGAAAGAGGTGTTCCACAACATTCAAGAACATGTCTTCTTGAAGCAATGGAAAATAATTGAATCCCTGGAAGGTTTGCAAGATTTCTTTGAAAGATTTGGTATTGTCTGTCCAGACAGTCCTTCTGAGATTACCAGCAGTGGAAATGCTCCTACACAAAGATGGACATAGCTTGTAACAGCTTTCAAAGTGCCTGAAAGAATCACACAAGGAATGTGACTGCTTTCACCTTCATAGGAATGCCAATTTCCTCATGCAATGTGCTTTATAAGGGTCCTTCTTCAAATGCTTTGCATAGCTTTATTATATAATGAAGCTCTTTTAAACTGCATAGCCCTTTCTCCAGCCTGCTTCTACAGGACTTTGTTTCTAAGGTTGGAAATACGAAATATTTCAGAGTTACATACCTGTTGCCTTTGAAAGCTATCATATGAGCTAGTCAGGTTATGAGTATGGCAGATTATTTTTATTCATACGTATAGCTCAAACCAGTATAGATGGTTCACCTCTCTTTCTCAAGTGCTTCTGGGAAATGGAAAGAATTGCAATGATATGCCTATTAAAGCAAATGGGGATCATGTGAGCACATCACATTAAGGATAGGCTCTTATGCTCGGCTTTATCTAGGAGCGTATTTTCACAGCCTGGGAGAATTAGTCCTTTATAATAGATATGCCAGAGACCTTCCACTGAAACTATAATAAAGAACACAGCAAGCACAGAGAAAGTGTGAGAGAGCATAATGTCTCAGAAAGAAAAGCAAAAAAGAATAACCCTCACCAGTCTTTCAGCTAAATGTCTCTGAACTAAAGAGGAACAAGAGTGGCTGATTGGCCCTTTGTTAGTTGAATAGCCCCCCACTGATGAGGCAGGAAGACCATTAAGGGTGATGTTAGCACAATCTAAAAACTAGCTGATGTCAGATATAACAACGATGAAAGTAATAATGGCATTTATAAAGAATGTTCCCAAATCAAAGAAACATTACCTTCCAGAAACATCTCACATGCATTTTTCTTCTTCGTTATGGATTGTAAAAGGCCCTCTTCATCATTATGTCTCTTTTTTCCTTCAGCTGCTTAATAAAAAATATCATGCTCATTAGTATTCCGTACGATCATTCCAGTTATGACTGCAATAATATAAACATATTTTATTAAAAATTAAAGAATGTTCATTTTTTTAAAAAAAAAAACCTTTCCATTGCAATGAAAAATATTTTCTTACTTCTCAACCTCTCTTTTTCTACTGCCATTGAAAAGACATATCAGATTGCTAGCATCCTTAAATAACACATTTTTTTCTTTTTTTACACAAATATTCATGTATCTACTGACATGATTTCTCATTTTCTATAGCAGTTGTAAAATTAAAGCAGCAGCTTCTTTACTTGTGATTATTCTTATTTTATAGAAACATCTGAAGTTGAAGGATGATTACTTGGAAAAGGTTATGCAGTATGTTCCTTATAAGGGTGGTGCTTCATGTAAAGTCTTTTTTCCTCTAAATCTGCTTGGATAGTTGTTTCTAGATCATCAAATGGATTATTACCCAACATCAAAAATCAGAGATGCTTGATCAGGTTGTGAGTCATGAAACCAACTGAGTACAAAAGGAATCCCAATCCCCAATCACACTTTCACAGTGGCTCCAGAAACTTGAATTATTCAGCAGTCAATTCAAGAAACCACAAGTATGTGTGTTACTAATGCAATTAGTGGCTAATTTCTTGGAGTAGAAGATGGCTTATTGTATTGATTCTTGCCCATATCATAGATGTTTCTGATGTTTTTATACAGCTTCAGAAGATATGAAAGAAATATGAAGAAACCTGAAGACAGGACAAGAAGCAACGGATGGAAACTAACCAAAGAGAGAAGCAACCTAGAACTAAGGAGAAATTTTCTGACAGTTAGAACAATTAATCAATGGAACAACCTGCCACCAGAAGCTGTGAATGCTCCAACACTGGAAGTTTTTAAGAAGAGACTGGACAGCCATTTGTCTGAAATGGTATAGGGTTTCCTGTCTGAGCAGGGGGTTGGACTTGATGTCCTCCAAGGTCCCTTCCAACATCATCATCATCATCATCATCATCATCATCATCATCATCATCATCATCATCATCATCATCATCATCATCATCATTATTATTATTATTATTATTATTATTATTATTATTATAAACAAATGATAAGGCATCAAACTGAATGAAGAAAATAATAAAAAAAACTTTCATTGAAAAATCAACCACTTGACTTGGTTATAAAAATAACCACAGGACTTGAATATTCAGCATTTGGCCTCATTGTATAAACATTATTTTTGGGCAATATGAAAAAAAACAAAGACAAAAATTGTAGGTTCCTCTGCTAAACAGAGCAACCATTTATTGTCCACATTAAACTTAATATAGTTTTGGTGTCTCCTAAAGTACCATTGGGCATTTCCTTGTCTTTCAGAAATGCTGGCAGATTTTGGCCCTGCAACATTTGAACTGGAATATTGAATACAAATATTTCTGGAGATGCTCACTGGAGTCAGTGTTCTAACTCTCATTAACTGCTGGAGTTATTTGACCTTTGTAAGTATAAGTTGCAATTGTAAGAAGCAGCAGCAAGCGTTTTCCTGTTTACCATAAGGAACAATGATTTGCCACAGGCAGGTCTGGATCACTGAAAGGGAATCCATGAAGAAAAAACAACAACACATCCCCTTTCAATTCATTTTACAAAGACTTTTGTTTCAACTATTGGATTCTGTTCAAACAAACCCAAAGCCTGTATTCCACATCTCTTTCTGGAGTTCATTAAGATCAATTGGGTATTAGAGAGAGGAAAGATTTTGATGAAAGAAATAGAAAAATATGGAATAGTGGCAGGATTAAAAATTAATAGAGAAAAGACCAAAATGTTAGTCAAAAACCTAACCGAAAAACAGAAAAGGAAATTAGAAGAGAATTTGGAATTGCAAATTGCAAAAAAGATCAAATATTTAGGAATCTTGCTTACCACAAGGTGCTCCTCAATAAAAGAAGATAACTATAAAAAATTGATATTACAAATGAAGAAAGATTTGGAGACCTGGGGGAAATTACAACTATCGTTATTAGGTAGGATCGCGTTGATCAAAATGAATACATTACCAAGATTATTATATTTGTTCCAAACAGTCCCGATAAAATTAGAGAATTTTTTTTGAAGAATTAGATAAAATAATAAATAAATTCATCTGGTCGGGCAAAAAAGCACAGATAAACACGAAAATATTACAAGATAGTAGAAGTAGAGGTGGACTTGGGCTCCCAAAATGGGAAATTTATTATCAAGCAGCTGGACTACTCTGAATCAAAGATTGGATAAACCTAGACAATAAAAGAGTTCTAACGATTGAAGGGCATGACTTACAGGCTGGCTGGCATGCCTTTCTATGGGGGAAACATAGGAAAACACACACATACTTTTATCAACATCAGATAAGAGATGCGCTGATTTGGACGTGGGAAAAAGTCAAAAAAGGACATTATAGGAAAATTCCAAATTGGATTTCACTGATGGAGGCGATGATTCACCCTAACACCTTAGATAAGAAAAAGATGATTAGATACAAAGAACTATTAGACAGCCAAGGGAACCTTAAATCAAGAGAAAAATTAGAAGAACAAGGAATAATCATAGATTGGCGGCCATATTTACAGATCCAATCTAAACATAGTAAGGATATGGAAGAGCATGGAATAAGCCAGACCCCACATCAACTGGATAAAATTTTAACAGTTAAGGAAGGAAAATTTCACTTCTCATCCAAGAAGCTTCTTCAATTCTGAAGAAGCTTCTTGGATGAGAAGCGAAACATCTTCAAGGAAAAACAAAATCCAGTTGCCTTTTGAAAAGAGCACTTTTGGGACTGGGAAAATGGGTTACATGGTACTAGAGATGCCAATAGTGGCAGGAACAATAACATCAAGAACAACAAAATTCAAGAGGGAGTACAGAGGGGAAATGAATTTCTGAAAGAGTAAAGTTAGACTCATATACACAAATTTTGAACGGTAATAAAATATTTCTAAATCCAAGATTCAAATGCAGCCCAACCAGGACTGTTAGTATTACAGGACTCTGTTAGTATTACTTCATTGTTGTTGATGATGATGAACATTAGATGAAAACAAACAGTTCTTCTAATTGGGCACATCTTCTTTCTGCTATCTAAAGTGTACTCAAATTTTAGAATATATGGTAGGATTAGCTATATTGGGTTCAAAGGTTTGGGATATTATTTTATTTTATAATTTTTATATTTTATATTATTATTTTTTGTATTATTATTTTGCTGTCTCCTTATATGACTGTTGCTTTCCAGATTTTCTCCTGCATAGCCCTCACTCATTTACTAGAAAGGCATTTTTAAATAATTTTCACATTTGGCTTCAGTGATCTGGGGGGAAAATCAATAATATGTTCCCTCTTTGTTAGAATTGCATGATCATTAAACTCCTTGCTTGAGTTTTAAAGAAAGTGTGCAAGCTTGTGTGAAACTGCATATTTTATGAGCTTTCCAACGCAAATTTAAAAGTTCAATCAATCAATCGGAATAGAGCTGGAAGGGATCTTGGAGGTCTTCTAGTCCAACCCCCTGCTCAAGCAGGAGACCCTATACCATTTCAGACAGGTGGCTGTCCAGTCTCTTCTTAAAAACCTCCAGTGATGAAGCATCTACAACTTCTGAAGGCAAGCTATTCCATTGGTTAATTGTTCTCACTGTCAGGAAGTTTCTCCTTAATTTAAGGTTGCTTTTCTCCTTGATTAGTTTCCATCCATTATTTCTTGTCTTGCCTTCTGGTGCTTTGGAAAATAAGTTGACCCCCTCTTCTTTGTGTCAGCCCCTCAAATACTGAAATACTGCTATCATGTCTTCTTTTCTCTAGACTAGCCACACCCAATTCTTCATATATTTTAGTCTCCAGGCCTTTAATCAACTTAGTTGAAAAAGTACATAAAAGTACATAAATAGTGCTGAATCCACTATTTGCTCTAGTCCACCCGATTTATGCTCCTTAACTCAGCATTGCCACACTTTAAAGGTATGGCATTCTATTGGCTCTGGGTAACAATTGTCCATTATGGTTCAAAATAAGTATGATACATAATTTATAAATGATTGTAAATCAATATTACAAGCAAGATTTTTCACATGCTAAAAGGCTTCATTCTCCTTCTAAATATAAAACTACTTTTCAAATTAGCTTGAGTCTTAGCTTCAATTTTTTCTAGAATGCAGACAATGAAAAAATATTTTCTGGTATGTAAATCACTTTTTTTCTGTAATTTTCATAATTCTAAAATACAAATCCCTGAATGCTGAGACCCATTTTTAGAAAAGGGAAATACATGTTTCTTCTGCTGGCATATACCCACCATTTTCTCCTTTTAAAATAAAAATAATTACAGATATAATATTAAGGTTTGGGGATTGGATCCACCAAAGCCAGGCCTCTGGCAAAGAGAGTTGGCAAGTGAGAATGATAAAGTCCCTGAAACAAATTATTTCTTGTGAACTGGGATATAAGAATTACATGGTCCAGAATCTAAAACAGATTCAATAAAACTATAGTTCTAATATACAGAAGGAAAAATTATTGCACAGTCAGCTGTTGGTTTTTCAAATGCACTGAAATCTGTAATTGTTGTGTTAGTGTTCTAAAAGGATAAATTTAGAAATGGCATGAATATGTATAGTTGTTTTATTTATAACCATTAATACTTATTTACTAACCTCAATAAGGATGTGATGACCCAGGGCACAGCACAGAGGCAATGCAGTCAGCTGGCAATTCAAACCGCCCTTTCATTGTACCAAATCTTCCCTAAATGCTCCAATGTTTCTGACAAACAAAAGAAGACACACACACCTTCAACCGCCTCTGGCTGCAAGTAGTTTCACATACAGTCTGATTAGAAGAGGAATTTACTCAAGGCCACGGAGATAACAAGGAACGACACATACATCATAAACCTAACGAGTCTGTGTGAATACACGCTTGCCTGAGCAGTTTCAAAAGGGAAGCCAAAATACAGTCCGAGATCTTTGAACATCTAACAATGTTGTCAGCCAGTCCAATGGTCAGAGTTTCTGGGTTTCCAAGTAGAAGTCACAGAACAAGAGATCAGCAACAACACACACAAAACTCCAAGGAATCAGTGTTTGTTCCTGACAAATGCCTCTCCTCACAGCGTCTCCTTAAATCTCAGTCTCCAGGTGTGCCTTCTGGAGAGGGGCGGGACACTCTTCTCCTGAGTAGTTGAGCCTGCCTGCATTGTTCCCTCTTTCTCTCCACTCTCCATGCTCTAGGATCAGGTGGGAGTGGCCTTGCTCATCGCCTGAACTCTGTCTCTCCTGTTCATCTTGTCCCAATCCTGAAGGGCCCTGGCCTGCCTCGACCTGCTCTTCCCCACATTCCTCTGAAACCAAAGACACCTCTCCTTCGGCCTCCATAGGGTCCCATTCCAGCTCATTTTCCTCCGCAGATTCAGGCTCTGACTGAGGCATGACAAAGGATCACTTAGATATTCTGTTCCCTTCCTCACCGTATATTTTCATTAGTGTGCATTTTCACCTTAGATATGTTTGAAACTAGAAAACACAAAGCTATAGCAATCCAAATTGCTATATACAAGGTAACCCATGCAGCTTTTTCTGGTTCTCCTTGATTTGTTTTGATTCTGGTTTCAAATGCATCAAACTTAAAAGATCTATGAAAACCTGGAAAGGATGGCCAACATTGGGTATTCCTCTATAAAGGGCGATTCCTCTCTTTAGTCTTAGGAAAGGAGAACTTTATTCCACATGAGACACCTTTTCAGGGACTTTTGCAAGCTATATGGAATTAAATCTTTGGAACACTTTCAATATTTCATCTTATTAATATCAATTTAATATAATAGTTCTGAATTAGATCTATTAGGCTTTGTGCTGTTTTCATGTTATGTCAGAAGAGGAAGAATCTTTGCCAACATTTTACATTTGTTCTTAGAGATTGTTACTTTTGAGTGTAATCAATAAAGGAGGCTGGAAGGGGTAGAGAGGAACTTTGGGAGCCAAGATAAAATGAAGAATATATGAAGATTAGAGAAACTAGAAGTCTCTTGTTTTGCTTTTGCATATGAAGGATGAAATCCTTCCAGCTAGACTATCTTGCCAATAGTGATAAACACTAGCAGGACAATTTATTTAAGGTCTGTCCCTGAGATTTCTCATTTCAGGTCTTCATTTCTATATATGTTTTTTTCAAGATGTATAGTAATTGTAGTATGTAGCGTATATGGTAATATGGTTTACCTTCATTTAGAAGGAAGCCCATCAATTAACAACTGGTACTGATTATGACCAGTGACTGAACAAGGAATGTTAGGGAGAGTGAATAGTGGAATTGCATGGAAATAGTAGGATAATATTATCTGGATATTTACTTTCTTTCCCCTCCTGTTTCTCCTAGCCTTTATAAAATGGTCCTCATCTGGAGACAAATTCCTTTTGTGTCCAATCATACTTGGCCAATAAA
>NW_015386661.1:223693-237446 GCF_001527695.2 Protobothrops mucrosquamatus | reverse complement strand
ACGCAATGAGTGAGGCATAGTAGTTAGTCCTAGCCTCCCTCATCGCCACAAGGTAGGATCTAAGATGTATCCTTACCTGTGCTCGATCGGATTCGGTTCGGCTGGCCCTCCAACTGCTCTCTAGGCGTCTTTTCCGACGTTTCATCTCTCTCAGCCCCTCGGTAAACCAAGGAGATGGTCGAGATCCACGTCGGGTCAGTATTGTATTGTACTGATCCTAAATTACATCAACATACGGTCTCTATTTTATACTGTCACCATTTTTGTTTTTGTTTATTATACAAATGAATGTAATGTATTACCTCATTGTTCTTGACCTTATCTCTTCTTGTTTTATTATGCACACTTTTTAAATAACTCTTTTTCACTGCAGTTAAATTACTTACATTAATAAACTAAATGTTGCCCCCCCCCCAAAAAAAGAGCAACCAAGATGATAAAGGACATGAAAGGAAAAATGTGTTAGAGACAATAGAGGGGAGCTGGATATTTTCACTTTGGAGGAGAGAACCCTAGTGAGATATGATAGTTGCCATGAAATGTCTGAAGAACTGATATATAGAACCCAGGTCATAATTGTTCTGTTGTTCCAGAAGCCAGAACAAGAAACAATGAGTTTAAATTACAAGGAAGTAGTTTTCAGCTGGATATTGGGAAAGTTTCCTAAATATAAGAACTCTTCAAAAATAGAAGAGACTGCCTGAGGAAGTGGATTTCCCTTTACTGGATGTATTTAAATATGGCCATCTCTTGGAGATGCTGACATTCCTGCATTGGAAAGGAGCTAACATAGAGGATTGCCAAGAAACCTTCTAATCTGTCAGTTCTATAATTCATCAACTCCATTCCACAAAACCATTTTCGCTCAGATTTAACAAATTCTTCTTTTTCTTTGTTTTATAGCCCAGCAATATGTATAGTTTTCTTTCTTGTTTTTATTCCATTCATTGATTTTTGCCTTCTACCCTTTTTACATTCCAACTCACAGTCTTCCATATGCCATAGTTATCACCAGTTAGGCCCATTAATATTGATTTTTGCAACTCATCATGGGCTAGGTCACCTGTAACTTTCAAATAGTACTTTTTTAGTAAGATAGAAAAGATGCAAATTATGTTCCTAGATTTAGTTATACATATGACACAGGCAGCATTTCCAGATAGTGCTAAATACAGTATTAGTCAGCTTTGTCACATTTTCAGCCAATAGATGAGCAGCTGAGCCAAAGGCCATTTTTTTCCTCAGGCTTATTCTGTGCAAGCTAGAATCAGTAATCTAACTAATCCCTTCTCAATTTAATATAGTGTTGTCTGCACCCCACCAACTCAGAAGGACATGCAGTGTACTGACACACTCAGTATGCCACAATCCTATAATAATAATACATATAAAATATGTATTTTAAATAACATACATTACATTTTAAATTAAATGGAAACATATGGAAGAGGCCTTCATTCTGCAATGGATAGACAATGACTTAAATGATGATAACGATGAAATTAAATCATGTTTTCATAGAAAGCAATAGGATTTTAATGATTCAGTATATTCTCAAAATAAAATAATTTGCAATTAGGGAATGTACATAATCACATAACACAAAGATACAACACACACTTATATGCATATAAATATAATAGCAAAGAGAAAAACATGCATTTATCTTAGGTATCTATTAAAATGAATAAAAATACTAAAGGTTGAATAAATATCTTATGGCAATCAAGTGAATGACCACTGAATTAATTTCTTAGTTGACTGACAAGACCAGGAAAACTAGTGTTGTACATTAAATTACTGAATCAAAAGCCTTTGGAATTCAAGAAAGAAACAACAACAATGCAGATGAGATCCATATGACAAATATATATATCTTGCTATATTTGCAAAGTTGTGAGAGCATAAAGGAAATAAAAATGGCTCATTTTCCAAATTAGGAGAATGGTTCTTAGGTTGCTTTGTTATTTATTTATGAATGGGTTTAAAATTAAATGCAGACTCTTAATTTGTTTCTACAAGGATAGTATTAAGAAAGAAGATCAAAATATACTGGGATTATTGTTTATGGTGTTTCTTAAAAAATAAATAAAGCCTATTATATCATGAGAGTTGTTATAAATATACACATGTCCTCCTAATTGTCCCAATGAAAACAAAAGTTACTATGCACATTGAAAATGTCTTATCTAGAATTCTAAATTCAATATATACAAACTTAAAAAATCTGCTGACAATCAAAGGCAACAATTGCTTTATTATTAAACATATATGACAAAAACAAATTCAACAGAGTAGAACCCAGCCAAAGTTGATGCACACTTAGTAGATGCATCAGAAGCTTTGAGTCAAATCAGATTGGAGATTCAAAGAGGACATGGTCTGATTCAAATTTAGCAGGGAATAAATATTAGCTTGCCTTTGGGATATTACATGCTTTTGGGGGTCCAAGCAGTTTGACAAGCAGGACAAGCAAGACAAGCAGGGGTCACATCTGAGGAAGATCTCCCCTAATTCAGTGAAAGAACTAGGTTGGATCAGAATTGTGACTGGCTGACAGTACTCTATGACAGTTAGTTAACAGAGGCAGTAGAACCACAGAAAAAGAGGCTATCGTAGAACAAGTGACATTTGATAACTTCAACAAGTAGGTTTCTAGATCAGTGTCTGTATTAGTACAGCAGTCTTTTGCTCACTATCCAGACACTTAAATCTGACATAATCATGCAGAATTTAAAAGTAAGGCTGGGCTCAACTGTACATAAAGGGCTGATGAAACTTGAGCCTATATCCAAAAGCTGAACTGAGTTCCCAGCTGTGTTCTAAAGAACATCGTAGACATGTGTTGTTCCATTAGCATCAGAGAAAACAAAATTAAGATTTATGGCTGGCTGCCTTAAAAAAGTTGAGAAAAGAGAAAATGATGAAGCCCAGGGCAACATTATCCTTGCCACCTCCAAAATTGCTATCATAGTGAGAGATTTAACAAGATGATGAAATTCACTGGCTGGCTAGACAAGAGACTTTTCTGCACTGTATATTGCCTGTAATAACTGTAAAAGCAGGAAAAAAAGTCATCAAATCTATGAAGTTCTTCAAAAGACAGTAAAGCCACTTAGTTCAATTCACAGCTTTGAAGAAAGTCGTCTTTCTGGTGTGATCAAAGCTTCATTGAATTGAAGTACTCCTTCAAAGCTCTACATAACTCTATTGTTTTGGATCTGAAAAAAAAATAATGGGAAAAAATCTGCATATGTTTAACTTTCTTCAGGACTGCACCATGCTATAAAGGATGTAACATTAAATCTGGATGAATGGTTTTGATGGTTTTATTAATTCTCATCTCCGAAGTCTTACTTTTTTCTCATGTTTATATGTCCTGCTTGTCCTACTTGTCAACCTGCTGGGACCCGAAAAGCATGCAATTTCACAAAGGGTAAACCAATATTCATTCCCAATAGACTTGAATAAGATCATGTCCTCTCTGAATCTCCAATTGATTTGCATCAGGGCTCCTGATGCATTTATCAGGCATGCATTCATTTTGGCTGGGCTCTGCCCTGTTGAATTTGTAGATATTAGTCTCTGGATAGTGAGCAAAAGGCTGCCTTACTGATATAGTCACTGATCTAGTAATTTACTTGCAAAATATCAAATGCCACCTGTTCTATGCCAGTCTCTTTTTCCTATGGGCTATCTCAGTGGTAGTATATGTCTCAGTGGCAACCTGGTTCTATTGGCTATATTAGACAATATTTTTGTAAGACATTTTATGACATCTTGGAATCCATTTCTCCATCTATAATGCACTATTATATTACATTTTCTCTAAAATATGTTTGTTTTTGTATACACTTCCTTCCTTCTAATAAATGCATTTACTTCCAAGGCAACTGTAGCTATGTAATGATGGCAAATATCTGTAGCTCAAGTGTGGGATGAGGGTGAAGGTTCTTTCTCTGAGCTTGAGGGTTGGTTTCCAAATGATTTGTTTCCAGGCTAGGTAACATCTTCAGCAAAGTTTAAGGAATGTCTGTGTTCTTCTGCTTAAAAAGGCTTTGTGTAATCATTAGATTTTGTGTTGGGGAAGTCACATCAGGTGAGGGTCTTGTGATGGGTCTTGTGATGGGTCAGGTGTGAGTGTGTTAAGTGAGGGTCTTGTAATGGTTTTTGTAATGGGGAGATCATGTCTGGTGAGCGTAACTGGGGGACTTGCGTGGGTTGGTTGAGGGTCAGTGCCATCACTGGTTGGCTGTACAGTTGATTTAATTCTGAGGCTGATTGTAGGTCAATGTGTCTGTTGATGGAATTGCTTGTGGAGTGCCAGGCTTCAATGAACTCACAGCTGGTGGTAGCATTGCCAATGATTCTTGTATTGCTCCAATGAAATTGATGCTGTTTGGTGTCAGTGTGGATATAGATTAGGGATTTGGGATGGTGGTGCTTGACTGCCAGCTGGTGTTCATGTATTCTGGTTTTTAATCGATGTGATGTTAATCCCACATAGAATTTGTTGCAATTGTTACAGTTAATTTTGTACATTACATTATTTCTCTCATCCTTCTGTATCTTGTCTTTGGTTCCTGATGGAGTGTGTCTGTGGGTTTGTGGCTATTGCTATTTCTAGGGGTTGGAGAATTCTTGCTGTCATTTCCGACACCTCTTTTGTGTATGGTAGGGTTAGTTTCTGCACGGTGGTTGGCTGGGTGCTGTGTTGTGTTTTGAGTGCTGTGTGTCTGAATACAAAGTTTTTGGGATAGCCATTGTGAAGAAAGAATTCAAGCAGCCATTTCTCTTCTCTTCTTTCACCCCCCACTGACCCTCACCAGACATGACCCATCGCAAGACCCTCACCTGATGTGACCCTCATGTGACATGACCTCCTAATCGTGAGACCCACTGACCACATAAAGTTCTTATAAGCAGAAGAACACAGACATAGACATCCCCTAAACTCTGCTGAAGATGTTACCTAGCCTGGTAATGGAACATTTGGAAACCAACCCACCGGCTCGAAGAATGAACTTTTACACTCACTACTATATTGTTACTATATATTATAGTAGCTATAATATTTATTACCTCCACCCTCAACTGTGTTTAGTCTCTATTACATCATGTTGGGAAGTATGGTTAATGTAAATTTGCTTTAACATGCAAGCCAAATGATATTTTTTCCTCATCTCCAATTTTTACCAAATCAAGGATAACTGTGCTTTGTGCTGAAAAACAAAAATCAGGAGTTCTTCATAGATCCTAAAGTCAGATTTTTCACTTTAGTATGCATCACTCAATTTGAATGGTTTATCTTCCCATCTACCATGAAGGTGATATAAAATTGATAAAAGGATCATAGTTTATATTAATTAAAATAGTAAAGGATCTGCAATGAGGGACAGTACACAGAAACACAAAGGAGACTGGCTGCTCCATATTGTTTTGAGAGCTAATAGGTACCTAATGGGTCTGAAAGTGATTCCATCCTGGGATTATGAAGCAAGTCCTTTATACAGTCAGATTATCTTCTTGAAGTGCTTCCTACTATGAAGGTTGAAAGAATCTCTAGGAGGTTGAAGTTTATTCTCCTTGATAGAATTTGCTGGATAAAAAAGTATTCTGATCCAGAGGTGACTTCTATCCTATCTTCTTCCCTAAATAGAATAGGATAGAGCTGGAAGGGACCTTGGAGGTCTTCTTGCCCAGCCCCCTGCTCAAGCAGGAGAACATATACCATCTCAGACAAGTGACTGTCTAGCTTCTTCTTGAAAATATCCAGTGATGGAGCACCCACAATTTCCGGAAGCAAGCTGTTCCACTGGTTAATTGTCTTCATTGTTGGGAAGTTTCTCCTTAATTCCAAATTGCTTCTCTCTTTGATCAGTTTCCAACCATTGTTTCTTGTCCTGCCCTCTAGCGCTTTGGAGAATAATGTGACTCCCTCTTCTTGGTGGCAGCCCCTGAAATACTGGAATACTGCTATCATGTCTCCCCTATTTCCTCTTTTCTTTAGACTAGCCAAACCGAAGTCCTGCAGCCATTCTTTGTATGTTTTAGTATCCAGGCCTTTGATCATCTTAGTTGCTCTTCTCTGAATTTTTTCCAGACCCTCAACATCTTTTTTATGATATGGTGACCAAATTGGCTGCAATATTCCAGGTGTGGTCTTACCAAGGTTTTATAAAGCAGTACTAATACTTCACATGTTCTTGATTCTATGCCTCTGTTTATACAACCCAGGATTGTATTAGCTTTTTGGCGGCTGCTGCACACTGCTGGCTCATAGTCAAGTGATCATCCACTAGGACTACAAGATCCTTCTCACAGTTACTGTTTTTAAGCCAGGTTTCGCCTAATCTGTATTTGTGTCTTTGATTTTTCCTGCTTAAATGTAAGACTTTGCTTTTCTCCACAATGAAACTCATTTTGTTGGATAGGGCCCATTGTTCAAGTTTGTCAATATCTTTTTGGATTCTGAGTTTGTCTTCTAGGGTGTTGGCTACTCCTGCCAGTTTGGTGATATCTCTCCTGCCAGGTAAATATGTTCCCTTGTATTTGTTTAATGTTTTAAATTTTTCCTTATAGCTTTTTAAAGACTTTTATCCATATCCCTATCCATCTGTATCCATATTCCATATCCATCTACATACATCATCTATATATTAAATGTATTTTATGCTTTTTAACCTTGTGTAACTTTTGTTTTTATATCCTTTATCTTTTTTAGAATTATTGTTTGTATCCCATTTTCCTTTTGAGGGTCTCTGACTATAATAAAGTATTTGTTGTCATTGTTTTGAATTTCACAAATGTGCCACTGCCTCTCCTGTAACGATTCAAGATTTTTAAAAAAAATATCCTAAAGTTCAGCTAAAATGTCAGCATTATCATTAAAAATTAAATAAACAGAATTGGAGCCAACACCCTAATGAAATGGGGAAGAGAGTATTTTTTTTAAAAAAAATGCCACCAAAACCAAAAAAGAGTCATTGTAATTATTATTTTTTTTAATCTGCAGCTCCTGCTAAGTGGCTAATTTGTTCCTTTATGGAGGGAGGAGTGGAGGGAAGGACCATCAAAACAACATGGTGTGGTCCAAGCTCTTTATCTAAAGCAAGTGTTCTCAACCTTGGCAGTTTTAAGATCTGTGGACTTCAGTTCCCAGAATTCCCCCAGCCGATCAGCTATGTAAGGAATAGTGACTCCCATTGGATGACCAGACCCTTGTCAGCCATTCCTATGTCATCTCTGAAAAAGAAGGCAAAATCCATTACATAGGCATGCAGAGTGTGTGTGTGCCTTGAATCTGATAAGTAAAATACATTTTTGAAACCACTCTTGAGGATTACTTCAGAAAAGAGGGTGCAGAATGCCATTTGCATAACCAATTCCTCAGGATTGTCTAGTACTGACAACCTCTCATCGATTGTCTCACTCTGTGCAAGCAATCCATGAAAACTGGTATTTTCTCCTAGGTGTTTAATTAGTGATTGGCATTTGCAGGTTTTGTCATTATTTCAGTTGCAGCTAATGCATAATTAATTGTGCTTTGATATTAGCTTGACTTTTTTTCTGAATTGCTCTGGGTATCTTTTGTGGAAAACGAGATGAAAATATTTAAACTAGCTTCCAGAGTCAGGCTTACTGGATGTTTCATACAAGGTCCTCCAAATGATAAACCACTTAACTACAGAGGCATAGAAAATGTTAATGTAAAGTATGAATATAATGGTGGCACTATTACATAGTTTGCAATAGTGGTGAATATCTGTAGCTTGTGTATAGGATAAGGGTGAAGCTTTGTTCTCTGAGCTTGTGGGTTGGCTTCTGAATGTTTCATTACCAGGATAGGTACCTTCACCATCACTATTATATTTGTTACTATATATTATAGTAGCTATAATATTTATTACTATAGTACAGGGGTCTTCAAATCTGGCCCTTTTATGACTTGTGGACTTCAACTCCCAGAATTCCTCAGCCAGACACGCTGCCTGAGGAATTCTGGGAATTGAAGTCCACAAGTCATAAAAGGGCCATGTTTGAAGACCTCTGCTATAGTATTTACTTTGGGGATGCTTCACAGTAACATGAGGTCATTTATAAGTATATATTATCTTTACAGCCAGAGACATATGCCTCTGACTATGAACTTTGGGAGAAGATGAGTTGGACAATCCTGTTATATTTATAATCTGCTTGGGTGTTTTGCTTGGTATCTACTTGGTCACTGTGAGAACTATTGATATAAGATGGGCAGCTATATAAAAAGATTTAAACAAACTGTTAAACTTAGCATTTAATCTCTGTCTCTTAAAATATGTATTTCTCCTTGTTCTGTTTTGATTTTATTGCATAGGTTCTCCTGCTTGAGCAAGGGGTTGGACTAGAAGACCTCCAATGTCCCTTCCCACTCTATTCTGATTCTGATTATGCTACATCACATATAGTGTTGCTATTTTTTTTCCTTTTGCTATGTAGTATATTTTTCTTGCGTAGCATATTTTATTAATTTATTTACACTCTGCCATGCAAACTTTAGTAACTAGGCAGCCAACAAGGGAGATAAAACATCATTATGATAACTGTGTGGACTGATCTAGCAGATTTTTTTTTCATGTTTATGTACAGCATCTCACCATCTTGTCACAACAGTGAATAAATCATAGCACCTGGGCACAAAGATTTAGACAATTTAGACTGATTTGTTAAGCTTCAATACTTTGATTCAAACTAATTTGCATACAGATTAGAAACTATTTTCTGATCTATCTTCCATGCAAAGTTGAATGGACGTTAGTTTATTTCTCATTAATTGTTACGTATTATCTATCCTTTAAGAAGGAGTTAAACAGAGATGGGGTGTATCTTCTCTATTTTATCTTCACCACAACTCTAGTTCCTACTTCATTACCTTTCTAGTATCAGTTAAAATCACTAAGGTCTTTGATATCTAACATTGATGCTGAAATGATTGTTCTAAATTAATCTTAATTTTGTCATCTACCAATTATTTTAGTGTAAACTTAAAGGTTTGTGATCTATGTTATGCTGCTCCTTTTAATTTAGCATTTTGGTAAACCACCTTTGACAAATATTTGTTTTGAAAGGTGGGAAATATTGTTTTGAATAAACAAAGAACATTACAGAGAGTAACAATTAGATCTGAAGAGCATCCATAAAACACAAATGTGACTCCTGTAGAGAAATCTGGAAATGGCTGGATCTGTTTTGTTCTGGGATATTCTTTAGCAGAGCAGAAGGAAGAATTAATTACACACAATGGTCCTATATTTATTCCAAGAATGGCCAGTGTTCAAGCTAATAGAATACATAATAGGATAACAACAATGCAGTATCAAGGTTGTATAAAATCAAGGTATTACTATTTTGAAATATTCAGCCTGATGCTAACTCAGTACCAATGCTTCTGCTTGAAATGCCAGCATGCTACTCTCAGCTAATGTGACATAATTGCTAGATGAATGTGTCAGAGACCATGATTGGTATGCTCATAGCTTGAGTACTACTCTTCTATTATAGGTATAGATTTAAATTTGGAGCATGGTAGCACAACACAATTTATGAAACACTATGGAAATTGGCTCTAAAAAATAACATATGGGCCTTCTATGCCCCAGGAACAAAGTTTAGGTTGCTTTCAAAAATTGTCATTCTTGTCAATAAAAAAAGTAGAATAACTTCATTTCTTTAACTAAACAATTCATTTGTAGAACCATGTATTATAATACTCAGTGTAGAATTGGGCAACCTTTTCTGAGTCAAGAATGATATCCTATTAATGAAAATATGTTTAACTTAACTATAACAATATAATCTGAACCCATACAGAACTGTGTCTTGCTACGATGCAGAAGGGTAAACATCTTTTCTTACGACATCTGTGAATAGAGCTATAATAGGAAATAAAACCTGGTGGAGATATTAGCTTTTTATCGTACTTCATTATCAACTATAGCTTGCTGTTGCAAGCCCAGTCCATCCATGGTTTGCTGTAAAAGAAACAGTCCTCGAGAAGAAGTAAGGGACAAAGGCTTATTCACACTATATCAAAGTAAGATGACATGAAACTACCGTAAATAATAGAATTCCATTTTCCAATATAAATAACAGTTTGTTAGTTTTATGCAATAGAAATATACAGTTTTCTATGAAAAAGTTACAGACTGACTTATTAATAATTAGATTTATATGCTGCCTTTGTTTTGTACAACTCCAGCCACTTACATAATGTTCCCACATTATTTTCCCCACAACAAGAACCTTGGGAGACTAAAAGAGAGTGGCTGACCCAAAGCCATCTGGACCGATTCCATGCCTATGGGAAGACTTGTACTTACAGTTTCTAATCCAGTATTTTCATCATATACCAATCTGGCTCTGTTAAAACAATAAGAAAGGAGAACTGGCAGGAAAGATTGTTTGATGTGACATCAAAACCATTTGCCTCACCAGTTATCAAGATATGTGATGGTTATTCTATGTCACAACTATAAAAAAGACAAGAAGGAGAGAGGATCTTCCTCATAGTCAAGTTAAAACTGTTGTTCACCTTGACTACCAGAAAACTACACAAGTATGAACCTTGCTACTCTACTTTAGTGCCTGACATGAGACCACCCCTCCAAAATCTAGTAGTCACCCTCATTCTGGGCTGCTGCATTCTCTAGTAGTCAGCAGCTGCTCATTTTTTTAAATTTTAAAATAATCCTATGGTTATTTAGTAATGGCCCATTTAGTCTTGGAATTATTTTTAACCCTGGAAGCTCATGTTCTATGTAACCCTTATGTCTCTATCAATTTTCATCTAGGCTGGATGAAGCATGAACCATTTTCTTTCCCACCAACTGACTGATTGTAAAACCTTCCTTCCTTCCTTCCTTCCTTCCTTCCTTCCTCCCTCCCTCCCTCCCTCCCTCCCTTCCTTCCTCCCTCCCTCCCTCCCTCTCTCTCCCTCCCTCCCTTCCATTAATGTTCTATATTGCAACATAGAAATTCTGTTACTTAGTTTCTATGAAGCTGAATTATTAGTTTGTTCTTGCTACAAAGTTTCTATGGACTTACAAATGAGGGTGAGAGCAAACGAACAACTTGTTTCCTATTGTTTAACTACTGCAGCATTGTAACTAGTCTGGTGTCATATGAGCAAAAAAAAAAGATGGAAAAAATGTTAGTGTCTAAGTAGATAATATGGAAATGGAAGGATGAAGGCACCCATGTGTGCAAACATCTGGGAAAGCAAAAGAAAAACACAAGGATTAGTGAGGAGGAAACCATCAGGAAAAGACGGCCAACGGTAGACTAGTTCAAAGACCATTCATGCAGATCCAAGCCTTGAAGCTAGAGATTGGCAGATAGATCTAGTGGGCATGGGGACCGAGGCTGGTTGAAGGGACATAGGAAATGTTTTCAGGACGTTTTTTCTGTGTTGTCTCTAAATCTTATTTTGAAAATGTTTAAACATTTATTTTTAGAGCACATTTAATTTTGAATGTGCTTTTCTATAAAATGTTGCAACATTCTCATACTAGGAAGCAAAGGAAGGATGAAGTAATAATACAAGTCTCAAAAGAGGAAGGAATGACACTGAAATGCCTCTGTCTTTGGAGAGAGAACAGAGGCATTCTAAACTATCCTGAAATCTCAGTCTCTTCTGAGAATACCAGTGTTTCAACTTTTTTTTAAAAAAAGGTAGCAACTATTTCTGAATATTAATAACTCAGTTCAAGGTTAGATTGTTGAAGTTTCTTTTGTGTACTGGCAGCTGTTATCTAATTTGATTTTCCCTGTTTTCCAAACTATTAACTTAAGAAAAATAATGCTTAAATTTACAGAATCAAATTGCTTGTGTTTTTGGTTTTTTTTTTTTGTATTCCAGACTATAGTAACACATAGGAGATAGCTTGAGTCAGCATCCTCTCATTTTTATACTTTCAGCAAGAAGGAAACATATCCAGATTGTTCTCAGATGGCTGTGACTCAATCTTTGGCTGAAACTTCCACACAACAGATTTAGTAAATGATTTTCTGTACTGATTCATTCCAATTATTATCTAAGGATAGGGTTTATTTTTTTCAATGATGGGGTGGGCTGCAAGGCTGGCAAGCCAGCAGGATCAGTGAGAAATCAAGGCAAGAAGAGTGCCAGCAGACACAGCAGAATGCAAGATGGCCAAAAGGGGAAAGATGGGAAGAAATAGGTAAGGCAGGGAATTGAAGAGAATGCAGCCTCTTACCTTACCAAGACTCTAGGAAGGGAAGGGCCAGGGCATGGCTCCTCACTTAACAACTGATGAGATTTGATTAATAACATTAATTAGGAGTGCTGGGATTGCTGTGGCTAACCAATGCAGGCCAATGATTTGTGCCTTATAGCAATAACACTTAGACTTATATACTGCTTCACAGTGTTTTACAGCCCTCTCTAAGTGGCTTACAGAGGCAGCATATTGCCCCCAACAATCTGAGGCCTCATTTTATTGATCTTGGAATGATGGAAGGCTGAGTCAACCTTGATCGGGTAAGGATCAAACTGCTGGCAAACATTAGAGTTGGCCTGCAATACTGTATTCTGACCACTGCGCCACCACAGCTCTTAGCAACGGGAATTCCCGTCTCAATTTCCATCATAACTCAAGGACTACTTGAATTTAGCAGGCTTCTAAGAGTTATGAGATGAAAATAGAAGGTATTCCAAGCGGTGGTGGGATTCAGCCAGTTCGCACCAGTTCAGCAGAACCGGTAGCTAATTTTTTGTTGCCCAGGCCCAGAATGAACTTCTGGAAGTGGCATCCACACAGAGAACTGGTTGTTCACATATTTGAATCCCACCACTGATTCCAAGCCAGCTGCTCTACCTTGTTATGCCTCACTGGTCCAGATAGCATACAAAACAGAAACGTACATTCTTGTATCTTACTGAACAGTTAAAAGGTCAATACTTGTTGTTTCTTATACATGGTGCACAACATGACACATGCCAATTCCTTTTCTTTAGAGGATTAATAGAAAAGCATGTTAAAATAAACTAAAGTTCAAAAGGTATGAGATCATATTGAAAATGTTTCTAATACTTCTGAAACAGGCTAGAAGCAGATCTTGCTTTTTGGTAGCTATTTTTTTTTAATCTTTACAAAATATTTTTTCCCCATTTTTTCTTTAACTTCAGTACCTGGAGTCAATTCTTAACAGCTTAGGAGTTCTGCTCAAAATGGGAACCTGAATATTTGCTTATAAATATTGCCATTCAAAGTAAAATGGTTTTCCATGGAATTTAATTGGGATTCAGCAGCCTTTCAGTTGTAAGCATGATCACATGAAAACAGCATTGGATTCAGATCTGCATATTTGTCAACTAATGACAACTACAATGCTAAGCTTTCACAGACCTTCATATCTCCTCAGACACACTGCCTTATTCTAAGCTAGTTTGCAAATTCTGGTACCACTCAAGTGTAAAACAATTAACCCAGGCATGAGCTAATCTTAAAGAGCATTGGTGTAAATGGAACTTATTTCCAATCCCATATGTAGAGACAGTAGCCTCTGTTGGCCTCATTTATATCTTTAGGCTGATATAACCTACACAATTGAGCTGAATTGTCTGTTCTGCTTCAGTTCACCTTGTTTGTGAAGGATGAATTGAGGGATGAGAATTTCATTAAAATATTGTGCGGTTGCTAAATGACTAGTCTGGTATATGGCCCAGTGCCTGGCCAGTCTAAAAATCATCATA
>NW_015386661.1:182305-220698 GCF_001527695.2 Protobothrops mucrosquamatus | reverse complement strand
CAGTAGCCTCTGTTGGCCTCATTTATATCTTTAGGCTGATATAACCTACACAATTGAGCTGAATTGTCTGTTCTGCTTCAGTTCACCTTGTTTGTGAAGGATGAATTGAGGGATGAGAATTTCATTAAAATATTGTGCGGTTGCTAAATGACTAGTCTGGTATATGGCCCAGTGCCTGGCCAGTCTAAAAATCATCATAACAAGCCACGCCAAGAATTGCAATTGTAAGAAGTTACAATGGGAAGAATTCCTATGCTGTCCTAGATAAGTATATGTGTAGGGCATTTGTAAGGAAGAAACAAAAATAAGGAATGTATGAGAGAGAAAGAGGGGGGGTGAGAGTGTGTTACTCAGCTACTACTTACATAGCAGACTGACCTTTTTGCAGAGATATTTATTAACAAATAAATTTTATTCACTGCAAAAGAAGAGGAACCCTCCTTCTCCCTTTTTAAACAAGAATGAAGGATTTTATGAGTAGAGGAAACAGGATTCAGTATTATAAGAAATGTGAAAAGCTTTAAAACATGACTGAGATCTGTATCTTTTTGCCTCCTAAATAAAGGAAGAAGGATTACAACCACTTAACTGAGGACATATAATGTAGAATTCAAAATCATTTTTATGAAGCAAAAATTCCTAAAGTAGAAGGAAAAAAATGTAGTGTATGGGATATGTATAGAAAGCTATCTAAATTCCATTACCTATTTTGAAAAATATCCTCTCAAATTCCAAGGACAGATAAAAAATAAAATATGCAAGAGTATAAGAGTGGCTTCTGGCTCTCCCACCTACTGCCACAAGTCTTGCTTCGGCTTGAGGCTGAGCATCTGTTAAACTGAGTGACATGATCTTCTCAGGGAAACAGATCTTGTTGGAAGACAGAGTCTTAAATATACTGTCTTTTGAAAGCCAGCATAACTGAACATCCGTTGCCTGTCTGTGTTGGTTTTGGCACACAGCATAGTCAGTATCATTTTTTTCCCTCACTTTAAGCAACAAAATATCTCTTGAATCTGCTCTGCCTGGCCCTCAATGCAAAAACAAAAACATCCAAAAATGAGCAGTCAAGTCAGCTCTGGATAGGTTCCATGATGGGGTGAAGTTAACAGGACACAATGACACTGAATTGGAGACAGCTTTTTGGAAGGAATAGTACTAAAATGTTCCAGAATTCTTTCCATAACTTGTTTTTCTACAGTGAAAAGGAGGACTGTTAATGATTTACCTCACAGAATTATTCATAACTTCCATATAGGGTTTTTTCTTTTTTTTGGGTCTGTGCGTGTTGTGTGTGTTTCTGTGTATAGTGTACTATAAAGAAGCCAGACTAGAGGTAAATCTCCCTCGTTCCTTTCAACGCTGGGCTTAATGATTGTAGCAGAAATAATTTAATACTCCTCTGAATCACTTTTTCAAAATCAATTAATTTTTAATTCTAATTGCAGTTATTTTAAGCCATCAGTCCTTTTCTTTATTAAACATTTCAAGCTATACACAGTGGAACTGCTGTAGTTTGTTAGAAAAGGGCATTAATTTGTTCCTTTCATTCTGTTTTGTTTATCTCTACATTTAAGGCATAATGTAGGTTACATTTAGTAGTGAGGTTAGGTAATAATTTTAATCCCTGCACAGACTGAAAAGGTCATTTGCTCTGTTATTTCATTCCTTTCTTCCTTAAAACATTCATCTATGCCTGTTGCATCATGAGGAATGAAACACTAAAATGTCCAATGTAACCTAATAAAAATAATTCATGTGTTTACATAAATCTGGTAGGATGGTATACATTTGCCCCTTGGCAGTATATGATAGGGGATTGGGAGGATATAAAATGCTAAGTTCATTTCATTCTTTAAACAGATTAATTCTTAGAATAATAGAGTAACACAGTTGAAAAGGACCTTGGAGGTTCTCTAGTCCAACCCCCTGCTCGAGCAGGGATTCTATATCATTCCAGACAAATGGTTGTCCAATCTCATCTTGAAAATCTTCAGTGCTGGAGCACCCACAACTTCTGGAGGCAAGTCATCCCATTGATTAATTGTTCTCACTGTTAGAATTTTATTCCTTAATTCTAGGTTGGATCTCTCTTTAATGATCTTCCAACCATTACTTCCTGTCCTACAGTTAGGTGCTTTGGAGAATAGTTCAACCCCCTCTTCTCAAATATTTGAAGACTTCTATCAAGTCACTCCAAGTCCTTCTCTTCACTAGACTAGATATAGCTAATTCCCACAACTGTTCTGACGATTTTTAATTTTGGAATTTCAAAAATAAAAAGAAACCAATAATGGGAAGGAAAGGGAAATGTGAGGAGAAATATTGAAAATCTGATGTATATAAGTCACTTGGAATATTATATTGCCATCTTATTAATGTATAAGAGTTGAGTTAATATTTTCTGCTGTAGAGATGGAAAGATGTGATCTTGGATAACAGATACATTTAAATTAGAGATAAACTCAATGGAAATAAAACTGTTCTGGAAATCTGGCAAAGGAAGGATAATCTTGATCATATTGTGGAAAGGGTGAAAATCAGATTAGAAGTATACATAAATCCAACTAAATTTTTATACAGTTACTTCTGATTAAAAGATGGTTTGTACATTTGTATTTAAGAATCAAAGAAATAAAAAGAATTTTAGCATAAACATATTATTTTTCTTCCTAAAAGTGCTCTGGATAAAGAGTTTTTGGCCTATGCATACAAAATATGCATCCACCATACAAGTCCTAAATTGGATTACTCTGAAAATTAGTCAAAGCGAAATAAAATATCAAAGTTATCTAGTGCATTCAAGTGTATATTTCGTTCTCTACCCTTTCATTTTNAAAAGAATTTTAGCATAAACATATTATTTTTCTTCCTAAAAGTGCTCTGGATAAAGAGTTTTTGGCCTATGCATACAAAATATGCATCCACCATACAAGTCCTAAATTGGATTACTCTGAAAATTAGTCAAAGCGAAATAAAATATCAAAGTTATCTAGTGCATTCAAGTGTATATTTCGTTCTCTACCCTTTCATTTTTGGCCCTTCTCTACGCTTTCATTTCTGGAAGTCTCATCTGCAAATGACTTCATCTAGGTTCAAGAGTATGTGTATCCCAGAATATTTGTAATATTTGGTGTTGACAGAGATGAATGCAACCTACCGTATATATCCCGTATGTTGGCTTTCTAGAAGTATATGTTTGGCAGTAAATTGATTACTTGTATCTAGGTAAATCAAGGCTCAGATGGCAAATGACAACTTTAAGTAGCTCTTACCTTTCTTTGCTATACAATATTGCTCAAGATTTTCAAAGTTCTTTATAGCCTGCAAACAATATAGCTCAAGGTATTATATTGATTAAATGCTAATACTGTAAATAATACACTTTTTAAAATTTTGTTATTTATTTTGTTTTACAGCAAGTTTGCCAATTTATTAACAGCCTTGTGCAATCCAGCATTCCATCATATTTTTTTCTGGTTCAGCAATTCAAGAAAATTAATTAATCCCCTATTTTTTATTCACTGTGCTTAACTTCAAAATAAGGTATTTAGTTTAGCCCTTAGTGTTATATCATCAGTATGGCCATGTGGATGGCATCAAAATCAATTAGCTTAGAATTCTCTGATCAGAGCATTAAATAGTATTGCCTGGTTTAGTAGTGCTACAAAATGTCATGAATTTCATATGGATTCAAGTGAAATTGCCAAGGATTAAACCTAATACCCTTATGCTTTGATTTACTGAGCCATAGGTTGCCAATAAACATTCAGAATCAAGCTCAGGTATACAATTATATATGTATGTAGATAGGTATTTTGGATCTGTTATTCTACGGCTATATTTGTTTTTATTTTTGTGGTTTTTTTTTTAAGAAAAAGCCATATTTTATGGCAACCCTTTTCACTGTTAAATTATGCATACAATTTTACATATCAGTTGGAAAGCTAGAAGCACACTATGTTTCCAGGGGATTCTTTGATAAGGATTTTCAGTGCTCATAATCTTCTCTGAAATCTCTTTTACTCCACTGTGCTACTCATGAGAGCCTTGTAGTTAGAAAATTTTTTTTTTAGTCAAGGCATCCTGAAAGTTCACTTCCCAATATTGTTATGAGTAACTTTGTTGGCATTAGTAAGCACTTACTGTGGTTGTTTTCATTTTGTCTCTGTATTGTATGCAACAAGGGACATTTTGTGCCTGGAGGTGGTAGGGTATTTCTCATAATATAAAAGCTATTAGTTACCAGAATAAATCCATCAGAGTTTTAGTTAAATGACAAATCCAGAGGCTGACAGAGAGAAAGTCATTCATGGGTCTATCATTCTGAAACTTCATATCTAATATCTAATAATCTAATATATAATATCTAAGACCTTACAACACCTTTTTTATTGCTGAAATAAATCTCCACCTCTTACAGGCCTTTATTTAATTCTAAGGATGGGCCGAATGAATCCAAACCATTTATTGGTCCAGGGAACTGAATCAAGATCTTGTTTGGAGAAGTGTTGGGATGTTGCTCCAGAGATTCAGTGCAGCACAAATACTCATCAAGAATGGATGGAGTCTTAGCTCTTTTAAAAAAATAAATAAATAAATCCCAAAATGCCTAGCATGATCATATAGTCAATCCAAGAAGTGCTGAAAAGAAGTCTATGAAACTGTACATCCACTTTGTACATTTCTAAAAATAAATCTAATTATCTTCTGCGCTGAACTAAGGAACAGGCAATCTCTTTGCCAAGAATCATCTTGGTTTTTAAAATCCAGCTTCAAAGGGCCAGAGAGGAGACATACTCACAGGGAGCCCCTGAAATAGAAAAAGCAAATTTTTTTAATCCACCTAGGATAGTTTGATTTTTCTCTTTTTTCTATTTTAGAGAGAAAATGGGTATATTAAGCCTAGTGAAATGAAACTGATGGAATTCTAAAAAGCTTAACCTTGTGGCTTCAATATTAGTATTTTTAACAAGATAACTTTATTTTTTCTTCCCTTCCTTTCTTCCTCCAATCTCTTTTTATTTCTCCTTTGTTCCAATGTTGATAAATGTCAGGTAAAAAACAAAATGTTCACTATAACCATCATTATTTAATTTATGTTCTCTTCCCATGGTTATGTCTCACAATATTAAACTACCAGTATTATAGTCATTCATTGATGATATGGATTCTTAACCATGTCTTCCCAATTCATGGTTGGAGCCACAGATTATTCTATCCTGTTAGCTTTCTCCAACTCTTCTGAATTTCCATTGCCAGTAGTCCTATGCATTATAGCCAATGATCAACAGTGATGGAAGTTGTGATCTAAAACATTTGGTAGTGCTGGATTGAAAAAAAAAGCTTAAACTCCAGGGATTAATTACATTTTCTGTGACTCATTGGCCATTGCTGTTGTCTTTACATTGATACAAATGCATAAATGGAAATAAATGCAACTATATAAGGTGCTCAGATTTCAAGAAAGCTTTCTTTGAAATTACTGTCATTAATGATATATCCAGATCATGATTATCATGCAAATTAGGCAAAAATTGTGTGCTTTGAAACACTAAAATGCTCTACTCTAAAATGCTCTACTCTAAAAGCTAAAGGATCCTTCAAACTGTTCTTGACAACTGAACTGCAGAAAGTTCCTATTTGTGAATTACTTTTGGGACTATGATATTTCTATGCTTAAATCAGGGCCGCAAATAGCATTTACATACTTAATCTAGTTTTAGTTTTATTAAATTTATACCCCGCCCTTCTCCCGGAGGACTCTAAACCGCCCTTCTCCCGGAGGACTCTAAACCTGATTCCAATGTTAACAAAACAAATACTACTTTTGAAGTTTGTGTATTAGTTATTTCAAAATCAAATAAGGGCCCAACTGAGCAATTCTTACTAAATGACATTTTTGATGAAGTGACTACAGCCATTTCAACCACTGAAATTTGTCTTCAAATTATAATACATAAGGGTTTTTTTAATGCTACTTTTCATTATTTTAGACATTAGATTATATCGTGCTTTACTGTACTAAATAACTAACTTAGTTAACACATTCTAGGACTGTTAACTCAGTCCTAGAATGTATTAAAATTTTTCAAGAAAAAGACACTTGTAGTGTTGTATAATTCAAAAATCAGCAGTGTAAAAACAACTATTTGGGATTTCTGGGCACCACCTAAAGCTCCAATGTACTAGTATGGCTCAGCTTTAATTCTTGCCTTGGCTGGGTTCTCCTTATGCCCAAAACAATACTGGACAGGGACACATGTTGCTAATATTTACGTATATTGCTGCAATGCAAATATCCTTTAAGGACATCACAGAAATTAACTTGGTGCTAGACTACCTGCCTAGCCTATTGTATACCCTCTATTCAGGGCACTGCTGTTGTCTATATAAGTAGTAGTAGATAGACTTAAAATATAGAAGGATCGTGACAGGCTTCAACATTGAGCACTATATAACAAAATGATATTCAATGGTAAGTTTCTACATTTAGGCAAGAAAAACCAAATACACAGGAACAGTATAGGTGGTACCTTGCTCAATAGTAGTAACTGTGAGGAATCTTGGAGTTCTAGTCCTTAAATATGAGCCAGCAGTGTGCTGCAGCTGCCAAAAAAGCCAACACAGTGCTAGGCTGCATTAACAGAGGGATAGAATCAAGATCACATGAAGTGTTAGTACCACTTTACAATTCCTTGCTAAGGCCACACTTGGAGTACTGCATCCAGTTTTGGTTACCACATGTAAAAAAGATGTTGAGACTCTAGAAGGAGTACAGAGAAGAGCAACAAAGATGATCAGGGGACTGGAGGCTAAAACATATAAGGAACGGTTGCTGGAATTGGGTATGTCTAGTTTAACGAAGAGAAGGATAGGGGTGACATGATAGCAGTGTTCCAATATCTCAGGGGTTGCCACAAAGAAGAGAGAGTCAAGCTATTTTCCAAAGCACCTGAGAGCAAGACAAAAAACAATGAATTAAAAAGTATTTTTCTGACAGTTAGAATAATTAATCAGTGGAACAACTTGCCTCCCAAAGTTGTGAATGGTCCAACACTGGAAGTTTTAAAGAAGAGATTGGATAGTTATTTGTCTGAAATGATATTAGGTTTCCTGCCTGAGCAGGGGGTCGGACTTCCCTTTCAACTCTGTTATTCTATTCTATTCTATTCTATTCTATTCTATTCTATTCTATTCTATTCTATTCTAATATGATGTTATCTATATGAATAGCATAGAATTATGCCCAGGATCTCCTCATAAATGATGCTGGATCCAATATTTTGATATGCTTAACTGCACCAGCAGTTTTGTAGTTATGTATTGCTTAAGGCAGAACTACAAACTGCAAACTATTAAGGAAGGGTAGTAGTCCACATATGTGAGTAGACCTGTTGGATCTCATTAAAATATTAATGGATAATATTTTGCTACTTTGTGGGCAAATCTGTCTATGGAATATATATCTGTTTCTGTGTAATATTAACCATAGTTAAAAGTCTTTGAAAGTATAAGTAAGATAGGAAGTAAGATAGGAAATGGTTTTGAGACTTACTTAAATCTTTCATACCTACAACGTATAGTATATTGCTCCTGCAGTAGATGAGTAAAATGTACAAAGCTCTTGCAGAATTTTAAAGGAGTTTGGAATGACTCAGTACCTAATGAATTTTTAGTTCATTCAAGTGTTAATAGAGAAAATGAAGCCCAAGCATTGCAAAATTTATGTTGAGATACTCTTAATTTCAATTAGTTTGCTGCACTATTGAAGCAGAAAACAGGCAGCTCTATGAGTAATAGAGCTTATTGGCTTGATGGCACCATATATGTTATATCTGACTTCAGCTCCATTGAACACCATCAAAGAAACAGCGTTGGGTTCTAAATAGAAAGTGGGATAGGATTTTAGACAGTTTGGCCCAGTGAAGTGATTGGAAAGAAGGATCCAATCTTGCTTCTTTTGAAAATCTATTTTTATGGTTCCTAGAAACTCAGCTCTATGCAGATATATTTAGAAATAAGCTCCATTAAGTTTGGTGAGCTTATTTTCAGGTAAGAAAGTAATAAATTGCAGCTTCAGACATTAAAAATATACTGTTGTATTGTATGCCATCACTATTTATTTAAATTTGATTTTGTTTGTCACATTTTCCAAATGTAAAAGTGTTTGCATTTTTTTATGGTTAAGTGACATTAAAGTTAAGTGACAATGGCCTTGTGTTAAAAAAAACCAACCTTACTGGCTGAAAATCTTCGACACATGAAATTGCAGCTTTCAATTGGAACACTTTGTTAGTACATAGAGTAGCTGCATATATTTGCAAATTGTTTCCCCAAATTGATAGCTCTCCAGCTGAAATCAGATTTGGAAGCTGTTTTAGTCTCAAAGTTTACCATTTGTAACTCTGAAGATGTAGAAAAAAGAAAGTCATTTAAAAAGTCCCTTAAAGATATTAGCCATGAAGTGAGCTATAAAATGTTCATTCAGGAAGATGAGAAATAGCCTGTCATAAAATCTTCACAAAATTTGCAGAGGGTAGTCTTTCTTTGTGTTAGCAGTGATGAAACTAATGATGATGTCGTTATATCACCAGGATCACTCTATCAAATCATTTTATTTCCTTTGACTGTCTCCAGCCTTTTGTGCCTCTTTCCAAAAGAACCGTCATTATCAGTCATTTAGAGGGCTTTCAAGTGGGCTGAAAGGTCAATCTAATTAAAACAAAAATGAACTTTAAATTGGGAGAGATCCTTTCTCGATACCCAAAGATCAAACATGGGTAAATGTATAAACAGACCAGGGAACTAGACCAATTCACATAGGTGTCAAAAATATAAAGGAAATATCTATATGACCTTTTTCAACGTCTGTGTGGCTTTGTGAGTGTGTGTGGTTGTTTTTGAGGATCTGTCTTGTTTTTATGAAAAAAACATTGTTCCTTTGCCAGGAGATGCACAAAGATGCACAATTAAAGTGGAGTGTTCTGTCCTTTTCTTCAATGAGATCAAACATTGTATGTCCATACTGAATATGGAAGGATTTAAAACATCCACATTTTGAATGTAGTGAACAAAAAAGCTATCCATCTTTAAAATATCCATCATGGGGAATATGTTTTTATAATGTTGTTTTAAATTATAGAGAGAAAATGATTTACAAATTCCAACATATATATTTTGAAGGTCTTATATTGAAATGTAAGACACAATATATATTAGAACACAATGAAAAGTTAAACACAGCATTTTAAAGGATATTAAGTTGGCTGAAACATGTGATGTGAATAACAAATCAGTTATTTTAAGTTACTTTATTCCTTAAGGAAAGGAAAATAGGGAAAAACTCCCTAATGAATAATTTAAAAATGCTTTAAGATATCTCTAGAACCAGATTAAAGAAGACTGGAATAGAAATGGGGTGACTTTCCATGGGTAAGCCCAGTTTAGAGAAAAGACAGAGACAACAGACACCCTGAATTAGTTTATTTCCATTTTCCATGAGAACCCATTGCTATTTGGTTAACAGTGATGACTATAGCTAAAATGAGCTAAATAGAATGAAATTAAAATTCAATAATTTGCTCTCTAGTCTTGCGTTCAAGGCTGGGCATATCTCTGGCTCTGAAATATATAGGCAGTGTTAAAAAAAAGACAGTTCCTATTTTTTGTCCTATTCAGTTGGAGATAGAATCTGGTTCTTGAAGTCCACTGGGGCATATCAGAATTCAGTGACCTTTGTAAGATAACATTGCAATTTCAGAAGCATTATTAGTTAGTAAAATATTTATGCACTGCATTCATGTAGATATAGGTGTGATCAATGGGATAATGCATCCTAGTGTTAAGTGATTATTTGTGTGATTGTAGCACTGATAAGTTCTCAGCAACTACATTTACTTAAGCCGGTGCTTTAAAGAAGCTGTTGATACTTATTGCTACAGTGCACAGATGATCTTATGGCACCCAAAATGGCCTTCTGTTTTGCAGTGGTCCACATGGCCATGAAATAGCTATAAAACTGTCAAAAAGATATTGATTTTGCTATGTTGAATCACTCAAGATGCATTTTTTTCCCTCAGGTATCTGTGGAATTCAGTTCTCTGGTTGTCTATTTGAACAGAAAAGGTTATTTTCTTCTGCCACTGGTTCCTCAGTGATTTCACAGCTAAATTGACTCTGTAAAAGAAACAAAAAGACTCTAGGTTCATGTGAGTATAACTATTTTTTAAAAAAAAATCTTGTGAAATGAACACTGAATCCTGATAAAGGAGGCAAGGAAAATACTTCTGAAATAGTTGCATGACAAGTCACTTTGTACACATGCTTTACAGATTATACTGTAAAAAAGAATAACCAATGCATTATCCATATTTTAATTACCATGAACTGTTGAAAAAAAGGTATGATTTAGTGACATTCATCAACAAGCAAAGTAATCTCCAAAGCCACAATAATTGAGAGAGAGAGAGAGAGAGAGAGAGAGAGAGAGAGAGAGAGAGAGAGAGAGAGAGAGAGAGAGAGAGAGAGAGAGATTATTCTGAATTCTAGTTCCTCCTCATACTGAATTTCAGAGTAATGAAGATTTTATCTCATATTCTATGTGCATAGACTATCCACTTGGGCATTGTCTACTTTCTTCTTAGGAGGCAGAAAGAACATCCAAGATGAAGTACCTTTTGGGACAATTGTGGCTTCTTAATTTAGTCCTACTATTGAAACAGAATAACATTTGTATTCTTTCTGGTCCCGTACCCTAGTTCAGATTGTATTGTATCCAAGACAATTGAGTATCAGGATAAAACTCAATCATCTCTTCTGATTGTTGATGTTGTTATTTGTAGTAGTAGTTGTAGTAGTAGTAGTAGTAGTAGTAGTAGTAGTAGTAGTAGTAAACTGTTGCTGTTTCTTCATGACATCCCTGATCATATATTTACAGTAGTTGTCTCCACTCTTTCCTTTTGTGATAGCTTTTATGTCTTAACATGACAACCTAAAACAATCCCATGCAACTTTCATTTTAGGATGTTATTATGGCATACTGCAACAGAATAAAAAGTGATGTAAACAGTATATGCTGATTTATAAAGAAATTTCATCATTTTCAATGAGACTGTTAAGCATACTAGTCTTATTCCCAAGAGCATTGTCTTGTGGAAAAGTTGCTGACCTAATTGAGAAAGATTGGCTATAGCCACTGGCATTCACAAGGGAGCAATAAAAAGGTGAAGATTGCAGGATCAAAGCTTTATCCCTTTTTTACATGTGTGATGCATGTAATGCTTGTTGTTTTGTAGCTGTACTGGGGATTTTATTTAATGTTTCATTTAGTCTTGGTTGCTGACCTGCAATAAAGCATTTGTTTTGATTTGAAAAAGGGGTGAGCTTCAATGGCATAGCTGTGTTAGTCTTGGACACCAATATTTTGGTGAACAAAAAGCCCTTGATTATTTAGTATTTAAAAGTAATAACTTCCACTTCATATAACAAAAGGCCATGAACAGCATGTCAATTTCATCCATGACTTGAAAAGTAATTCTATTATTTTATTTAAGACCAGAAAGATATCTTTTTTCTCTAGATTTATTTCCCCTGGTAGTCCTTAATCAGTTTAATGAACAAGAATTTTCTTTTCAGAAAATAATGCAAAGTAGAAAAGAATTCTGAAGAAAATTTATAGGTAGATTTTTTTTGCCCTTATTTTGTTATATCTCTCCCATCTCCCTACCAATATAAAGTATAAGCCTCTTTAGCTTTCTACATTTCAAAAATTGGAAGGAATCATGGAAGAACTTCTCCTATTGAGCTTTTTTCAGTAATGTTCCATTGCAATAAGTAAGGGAGAATCCTATCCTGGATAAAATGTTGCAGAGTTTGTCTTTTCACTGGAGAAATTATAAAAGTCATTCATGCTGTTTCTTTGCTCACAAATCTGAAAAAATGTTTAGAGGACATTTAGCCCCATATTAGTGTTTTTATACCATTCTTTAAACCTAATAAAATAAGTGGACTGATATTTTAGCTTTTTTCAAACCTAAAAATAACCACATGGTTGGGAATGTTGGTATCTATAGTTAAATACCTCTTTTTGCCCAAAAAATCTTAACCTTTAGTCCATTGAAATAATTTCCTAGAACAGTGATGGCAAACCTTTTAGAGACCGAGTGCCCAACCGCAACCCAAACCCACTTATTTATCGCAAAGTGCCAAGGGCGCATCAGCATTGTGGTGCCCTCGGGGGGGAGGGCAGGGAGGCACCTCTGATTGCCACCTCTGGAATGTAAAAACCAGGGGTGCAAAAATGGGCCGTGCTGCAAGGCACAAACATGGCCGTGCCATGCCATGGGGTGAAGATACAAGTCACTGCACCACGCAAGAACAGGGCAGGGCTAGTGAGTATCACACGCGCACTAGCCCCGCCCCATTTGCAGCACATGCATGTAAAATGCTTCCCCCTCCCTTTTCTTCCAGTCCGCCAATCGACAATGGTTGGTGACCTCTGCTCTACCACCTCTACTCGAGCTTGCTAGTTGGCCACTTTGCCTCCTTTGTGCTGGGCGGGGCTCCTGCTCTGGGTGGCAGTGGTGGCCTGATGGATCTGCTGCTGGTGGCAGCAGCACGTGTGCCAACAGAGAGGGCTCTGAGTTCCGCCTCTGGCACACGTGCCATAGGTTCTCCACCACTGTCCTAGAATTTGATTTCTTTTTATTTTTCTTGGTTTCTTTTCACAAGGTTCTTCAAAGTTTTAACAAGGCTCTTTTGTAAATTCAATATAGAAAAATTATCCAAGTCACTCTCTTGGTTAATTGTTTGTACATTCCTTTTAATTATTAAAACATTATGCAGTTTCTTTTGTATATCCAATGTAACATTTGTTCAATATCATTCTTGTATCCTGTCAATTGTAAATCCACATTCAACTTAATCTTGATCTTATTAGGTAAAACTTCTCCTTCTTTAATAACTTCTTTTAGACATAGTCATTCCAAGGAGACAGACGTCTCTATTGACATATTAATAATAATTTCTAAGTCCATTTTTTTCAAAAAATATTCTTCAGTATATTCAGTGTTAGGTTATGTTGCTTCATTCTGTCATTGTAAGTTGAGTTTATGTGTTCTTCTCTTTTAATTATAATATTTAGCTCTCTCTAGTATCCAATTTTAAAAATATTTTTGTTTAAAAAATCAAAACAAAAGCATTATTCCACAGGAAAGATTCTTTATAATTATTTCTAAATTCTCTTTTTTTAATTTATCTTAGTCTGGTATAATGTTCTAAAATTTAAATTTTAATCAACCTTTTGCTGTTTATTAAAAAAAGTTTTAAATTTGTAATTAAAACATTTTTTGCTAAGGAGTAAAGGAAGGTATCCCAGTGCTGTCAAACTTATTAATCCGAAGATTTCCAATAGCTGGAAAGCAGTTAACAAGCAAATTCCAAAAAATGATTTAAAAAGGAAGCATGTAAACTTAGTGTCCTTTCAAAGTCACTTATTAAAGTTCAAGCAAGATGGATATTCCTTGATCTCCCAGAGCTCTAAATCCACCAGAGATACTATCTTATGAGAAACAGGTCTCTGGAGTACTTCTGGACAATTTTAAGTACTCTTTTATCCAAAGAGGTGTTGAAGAACCAGTCTACTCCCTGCCTCTTTATTCTGCCATGGTGGCTGGCTCTACTTTTTGTGCAGCCATCTTTGATCTGCCATTTCTTTATCTGGAAAATTGTAGCCCAAAATATCTTGAGGGTAGTATACTTGTGAAGGTTGCTGCACCATTTCATCCTCTTTATTTCTGAAGAGACATTTTTAGAAATTGTCATTGAAATTTAAACTGAATCAGGTAATTTATTGCTAAGGCACTCAGCAAGTTATCACAACACAGTGTTTATGCTAATGACGATGATTAACTTCTCTGCTTGGATACATTGGGATTTTATTCTCATGCTACAGTGCTTTCCATGATTTCCTTCAGGATCAGAAACACATTAATTTTGCTTTATAGTCAGTACAACTTGCAATTAAGGCAATTGTACTAGCTCATTATAAATAAGAATCCCAAACAAACCACTTAAATGCTGGTCAGATGTGAAGAGGCTGGAACATTTATTTGAAGCATAGTTGTTAAAATCCAATCTTGGATATATATTAAATGGATTACTCCTCTCTTTAATCATCTCTGTCTGAAAAAGCTCCTAAGGTTATTGCAATTTGTTTTTCAGATATCCATGCATGTTTTCCACAAATATTCTTCAAAAGGTCATAGATAGCACCCAATTTTTCAAGTTCTCCATAACTTTTCATTGACTAAGATAATAAAGTAAACACACTGAGATAGGGAATGAGTCATGGGGAATTAAATTCATCATAATCATAAAGCATGTGGAGCATGTTTGTTATAATTTCACATCAAATTGTTTCAAGTGCACAAAGTGTCTCCTCAAAGAAAGGATTCTCACAGTGTCAATGTAGACAATAACAAGATTATATAAACAAGATGTACAGACTAGTCTGCCATCTCAGAAGAGATTGACATTCTTATTGCATTTAAAATACAGGAGGAAGAAAGTCAAAATCTAATGACTTTGAATTGCCCATGAATGGGTTCCATACTTGGAAACAAAAGTTATTTGCCAGAATTCTTATGTTTTCACATCACAGTTTTCCTAATAAATTTCAGTAATCAAACTAAGAGAATTGTTCCTCTGCTGTTCTTAACCAGACTTGATTGTTCTTAGGCACAGCTGCCAAAAACTATGATCAAAAACCCACTGTTTAAAGCAGGGGTGTCAAACTGCCAGCCCACGGGCTGGTTGCGTCATGCTGAAACCACGCCCACCCAGCTCCGGCAATGGGGAAAAAGTCATGATACATTGTGACATGTCACATGACGTTGCGAGTTTGAAACCCCTGGTTTAAAGGATCCTTTCTTCCCATTATTCTGTCACTAATTTTGCATGAAGAGAACATGTTCATGGATAGGTAGAAAACATCCAGGCATAGTATGAAGAATGCCACATAGGTACAACAATAATTATGCTGTTCATTCAGTATTTTGCAGAAGAACTGTAACTTTTTTATTGTCTACTGGAGAGCTCTATTGCCATAACCCACTTGATGCATTTCATTTCATATATATACTGTGAAAGCAATTGCTTACAATATGTTCTGTTACTATTTGGATAAAAGAAATAAACATGCAGAACTGAGGTAAGGGTTTTGTTTTGTTTTTTAACCAGCATGGGATTAAGGAATAACAGTGCTGACACCTGAAAGGAGGAAAATATAATATGAGTAATATTCCATATTTGCAGTATTGGATTATGCTAACCATATCTGGGCTGCAAAAATCTGAGCTACCACAAAGAGTTACCACACTGCTTAGTGTCTGTTTCACTTTACCGTATTTCCTCAGAACTCTCTAAAATGTTTGCTCATATGGTGGCTTCTGGATGATATTAAATTATGATGTGGCATGATCACATGATCAGTGCCTGATTCATACTTTGAAAAATTATGCTCACCAGCTATCAAAACTATCAGGGACCATAATCAGTGGTGGGATTCAGCCGGTTCACACCACTTCGGCAGAACTGGTAGCTAATTTTTTATTGCCCAGGCCCAGAATGGACTTCCAGAAGCAGCATCCACACAGACAACTGGTTGTTCACATATTTGAATCCCACCACTGACCGTAATCCCTATGGCAGCAGCAAAAATGGTGAACTTTCGTGCAACTTTGGCTTCTCCTCAGCTTGCTGAAAAGACTTTGAAGAAAAAATGTTTATTGTTTCATTAAGGTATACATCTCCTACTGTTGTTTCAATTACTTATATCCTGTCCTGCAAAGAAACTTTCTCATGGTGACATAACTATATAAAATAGGAGTGCATCAACAAAAATATTATGCATGTAATAAAAGAACAACAATAAAAACTGTCAGTCTGGACTCTCTCAGATAAATTTGTACTGGTGGATTAAGGGTCCATCTACAGCTTTATCAGTAGCTGTCAAGTTTTGTTACAAACAGGTACCAAAGAAGGTACAAGATTTAAAATAATACTTGTACTGAACATGGACCAGCTTGTATGAATTAACAGGCTGCTTTAGAGTCAGGATTCCTGATTCATTTCCTTGGATTATTTTTAACTCCCTATAAGCAGTTGCTTGTTGCTTTCTAAATATATGTCTTAAGAGACCTAAAAAGTGTTCTAAATGGTCTATTCATCATGAAGCAGAGTGGTGTTTACAGGTTATTTAATTCTGAAGGCAGGAGTTTCAGTTCTATATGGGCAGAAATATGTTTGTGCCTTCTAGACAGTCTGAATTCAGAATGTAAATAATACAGGGTGAAAAAAATCATTTAAAAATATTTTATTTATTGCATTTATAGCTCTGTCTTACTGTCACAATAGCTTAAAGATGTAAGTTAGAATAAAAGCTCTTGATTGGCTTCAGGTAAATCAGTGAGAAATGTGACCACCTAACTAACCAAGATGTCTTGCACTAACCTACATGCATGTCAACATTTCCTTTTCTTGTTCATTGTTTCATTTCTGACTGTGTGCACTTGCAAATATTTCTAGCTCAAGCCACTTATGCCCGTATGCTATGTAATAGAAAAGATGAAATGATCAAAGAGAACTTCTATTTTCACTTAAGATTTTATTTGGAACAATTGTTTGTTCAGGAAAACATAGATGTGTTTGATGGTCTTAAAGAGAATACAGGTCTGTGTTGGGGTACTATTTCTTGCTAACCATTAGGCTTGCGATAGCTTGGATTCAACTCCACTTATAGAAGTAGTGCAAATGTCAGTGTTTATCCATTGTGTTTATCTCAGATTAAAAGTTTCTTAGAAAACAAGTGATGGCTCTGCAAGAATCAAATATAGGTGACTCTGATCTTTGTCAATGTCTAATACAGTGGTTCTCAACCTGTGGGTCGGGACCCCATTTGGGGTCGATCGACCATTTCACAGGGGTCGCCAAGCAAGGCTGTCCGCCATTTTTTTTGTCCGCCATTTTTTTTGTCCATTTTTCCCCCCTTTTCCGGTGGGTGCCTTACCTCCCTTGGGCTGGGCCAGCTGGTGGTCGGCCTTCTCCGTCTCTGCTGCTTGCCAGCTACGCCTCGGCCGGCGCAGGGGGCGGAACCACGCATGTGTGACGCTCCCGGGCACGGAAAGTCCTTGACTTACGACCGGTTGGGTAGTCCTCGACTTACGACCGGTTTAGTCCTCGATTTATGACCGGTTTAGTCCTCGACTTACGACCGGTTGGGGTCGCAGCATTAAAAAGGTTGAGAACCACTGGTCTAATAAGTAAAACTATATCAGAATAACATTAAATAGCAATTAGCCCTTTTTGCCTATTCAGAAATGCACCCCACTTCCTAATTAGTTTTTATACCACCCCTTGGTAAAAATGCCCAAAGATACAGTTCATTAGTCAGAGCAAAGGTCTAAAGAGATTGAATATTGATAATCAAGTTAAAATGGAATTCAACTTTTGACAGCATCATGCAATTTATCACAAACATTAATAGGGTTAATTAATGCTTTTGCCAAGAATATTTGGATGCTAAAGGGCTATCAGAAGGACTAAGCAATAATGTCTGATGAACAGCATTTTCAGAACTCTTATAAAACTGTAAATTACTGTTAATATTATAGTACATAATTAATGAATGAAAGTATAGATAATTTCAGAGGATACATCATCATAAAAGAAACCATTCAAATTTCAAAGCTTCTCTCCTTAACTATCCATGAAACATTGCAACAGTAAATCTGCAGTGTACTTTTCTCCACAAATCCCAGCTATGCATTATGGTAGTAAAATGCAGTCAACTGAAGGAGGAAGGAAGAACTGAAGGTCAGTTATACATGAGAAAGAGAAACCAGCAGTTCCATATCAGCTCATCACATCAGTTTAATCATCATGGAAGTATCTCATGTTTTTTAAGGGGCAAGGGCAGACACAGCCCAACTTAAGCAGTATATGAATGTGCCTGTCTATGAGGGAGGTTGCTTATCTTGGATACTAAAAATTAATTTTAGGTTTTAAATGGTGATTAAATGTGCTGAAAATATAACAACACTGAGGGAAACCTTACTATTAGTTGAGATCACAGAGACTAAAAAAAAATTAGGCACAAGAAAATGAGAGAGAGAGAGAGAGAGAGAGAGAGAGAGAGAGAGAGCCTGAGGACATTAGCTTATTCTTAATTATGTCTGCTGTGCAGTAGTTTGAAAAAGCTGATGCAGGGCTATCAGAGCAATGATATTTTATATATTATGACAAACTGAACAACACTGGTAAGCTCAGCAAAATGCTGTAGAACCAATTTTGCTCCAAGACCATTACAGAAGCTATAAAACTAATTTTTTAAAAGCATAGTTTTCAGACCCAATTCTCATTCAGCTCTGCAATGAAGAGCTACTGTTCCAAGCACTGATCTTAAGCAGTTTATGAACAGTGGAAAATATCATAAGTTCTATATTCGATTACTAGTTTCATTCCCTTGTGCTTTTCAATGCAGATGCCCTTGCTGAAATCATTTGATTCATATCAATAGATGTTATACTCTATTAAGATTCCCTCTCAGCCAACAGCAAGCATTTGGGAAAGATCTGCTGGTGCACCAGTTCTACATAGCCACTTTTCTGCTGAATGCATGAATTTTAACTGTCACAACTTTCTGCTGCTAATATCTATTTATGATGCATGAATAGTGACAAAGATGTTTAGAAAAATGTATATGGGTGACAGCATTGTTTAGAATTAAGTAAAAGTCTCACTATGAATCCAAACTTGCATTCAAGTAGGAATAATCTCACCGCACTGGATTCCACACTGTTGGATAATTTCCCACCTGTCTCCAATCTTCCCTTTTTGGGGAAAGTTATTGAGAAGGCAGTTCCAGAGGTTCCTGGATAAAACGGATTATCTAGACCTCTACCAGTCAGGATTTAGGCCTGGATATGGACAGAAATGGCATTGGTCACTCTTTTTGATGATCTCTGGCAGGAGTGGGAGATCCTTACTCTACTTGACCTCTAAGCGGCTTTCGATACCAGTGACCATGGTATCCTTCTGGAGCAGCTTTGGGGTTGGGAGTGGGGGGCCTTGTGCTATCCTGGTTCACTTCCTTCCTCTGTGGCTGCTCTCAGTTGGTGTTGATAAGAAGTGAGAGATCCAGCCCTTGCCCACTGCTTTGTGGGGTTCTGCAGGGCTCAGTACTCTCTCTGCTTCTATTTAACAATTACATGAAGCCATTGGGTGAGTTCATCTGTTACCATGGACTGAGATATCATCAGTATGCTTATGATACTCAGCTGTATATCTCAGCCTGTGGTGAGTTAAGTGATGCTGTGACTTCCCTCTCGCAGTGCCCAAAGTCTGTTAGGGGCTAAATGGGAAGCAATGGGTTGAAACTGAACCCTGGCAAAACTGAATGGCTCTAAGTTTAGGGTTCTTTGGCCCATGGAGAATTGCCATCTTTGGTCTTGGATGGGGTGACACTGCCGCAAACAGACCCTGTGCATAATCTGGGTGTACTCCTAGACTCACGGCTCCTGCTTGAAGAGCAGGTGGCAGCCGTGACCAGGAGGGGCTTTATACAACTGTGGATTATGGATCAGTCATGTCCTTTCATGGTCACTCGTGCCTTAGTCAACTCCCATCTTGACTATTGCAATGTGCTCTACATGGGGCTGCCCCTGAAGAGCATCTGGAAGGTTCAGTTGGTACAAAATGCAGCAGGCTGCATGGTTTTGTGCAGACCTCAGTGTGCACATGTGACACCTCTGCTGCAGGAGCTGCATTGGTTGCCAATTTGCTTCCAGGTGCAATTCAAGGTGCTGGTTGTCACCTTTAAAGCCTTTCATGGCTTGGGACCAGGTTATCCGAGGGACCATCTCTTGCCGATCACTTCTATCTGACCCACTAGAGCAGGGAGGCAAAAAATGTTGCGAGTCCCATCTCCTAAGGAGATGCATCTGGCAAGACCCAGAAGAAGAGCCTTCTCCATGGTGGCTCTCTCTCTCTAGAACATCATTCCCTCAGAGATTAGACTGGTCCCCACTTTAGCACTCGTCCGGAAAGCACTGAAAACCTGTTTTTGCCAGTGGGCCTGGGAACTCAGAGTGGGATAGAGCCCAGCAAATGGCTAGTTTAATGTGTGCTATCTCTGGGGTGGGGGAGTTGGGGGAGTTATTATATTATTTTATTTTTCCTCTTTTTATCTTATTTTTATAGGGTATTTTTTTTATTGAGCAAGCCGCCTTGAGTCATCATGTGCAAGTAGGCGGCAATACAAATGTTCTAAATAAATTGTTCTTTAAAATGTAACTATGCGAAACCACTTCATTTCCAAACTTGTGCTACCTATTTGCCAACAACCTGAGTAGATTTAATTTAAACAAATAGAACAGAAGGTCCAAAATTTGTGTATAAAGTAAATAATGGGAAAGAATGGCGAAAATTATAAGAAAGAGAATTACAAAGAGGAAACATTTTATTGGCTGTGAATAAGTTTTAGAAGCATAGCTGGAGAAGTTGTAGGTAGTCCTTGACCTATAACTACAATGGAGTCTGTAATTTTGGTAATAGGTTTTTGCAGTTATAAGTCAAGATACCATATGATAAGACTTTATTTTATAACTACTTTTATAACAGTTATAAAGTGAGCCACTGTTGTCATTAAGTGAACCACATAGGCATTCTGACATTCTGCTAGAAAACAGCAAAACAATATCCCAAACTGCAGTCATATGAAGTCAGGATGCTGCAATCAGTCATAAATGAAAGGGGGTAGGGAAGTATCCAAACTGTGATCGTGTGATTACAGTGGTAGTTACAACTTTGAGGCTAGAGTACAAGTAGCTTTTTAAAATCCGTTGTAACTTCAAATGATCATTAAGTAACTAGTTGTAAATCAAGGACTACCTGTAATGTGTTTTCATATGAGTCTAGGTTTGCCATTTTTAGCTGGGTTATAGCAATAGCATTTAGACTTATATACCACCTCATAATATCTTACAGCCCTGTCTGGGCAATTTACAATGTAGCATGTCGTCCCCCAAAATCTAGGTTCTCATTTTACTGATCTTGGAAAGATGGAAGGCTGAGTCAACTTTGAGCCCTGTCAGGATCAAACTCCAGGCTGTGGGCAGAGTTTACGTGCAATATTGCATTCCAACCACTGAACCACCAAGGCTCCTATAGATCAGACTGCTGCTTATAAATATTTCTGCTCAGCTCTCAGGGTGTCTATGCATGCTCTGTACAAAAAAAATGGATTGTTTGTCAAAAGATACAGAAATAGTTACCTCATTTTATGGCAACCAATCAAGAGATGCATCCTCTCAGTTCAGTAGGGCCTAGATAACCATTGTAATGTGAAGGGATATGCAAAAAAAGACATTTTTCCACATCTGCTGATTAAAAAAGAAAGAAAGAAAAAAAACATAAAATTACTTTTACATAATGATGATCTCCCTTGCTAGGTCAAGACACATACTGTATCTTGTTTACTGGCAAATAGAAACTAATTTTTTGGCCAAGAGAAACAGCTGTCTATGATGAATAGACAAAAGAGGAAACAAGACTCACATGTAGAGCTGACTATATGAACAGCAGGGATATTAATTTACTTTTGCTTTATAAAGCAAAACAATAACACTTAGAGTTTTTCTTTTCCTGCTGATTGAGAAATAGAAAGCTGGGAGCGAAACATTTGTACTAAATTTATCTTTGTTCCCTCTCTTCCCCCTTCTATTTGTTTTTATTTGGATAGAGTGGTGTGGCTATTACAACTTTTCTTGCACCTCTTCTGTCATGCATAACCTAATGCCAGTTTCTATCTCATTTAATTATCTATTCTGATTTAAAACACAATCAGAAGTGAAGCAGCTGTGCAGCTTTGGAAGAATGCTATTTTGTTAATAAGTTGCTTGTTAAAAAAAATAAGTACAAACAAGCTATTAATTTCAATACAAGTCATCCCTCCTGACTGTAGCTTGGACACAGTTTAAGAAACAGCATCCATTCACTGGCTAAATTTGGCCTCCCTAATGCTCTTATTAGAACAATAAATTCTATTCATTTTCTGACCACATGACAAGCTAGATGACTGCAGTTTGGCCAATAAGGTTACTTATTGGGTTTAGGTTTTCATGGGAATAAGATAGACAGATTCATAGAAAATTAGTCAAAATCAAACATATAGAGAGACTATCTATCATCATAAGTAAGTGGAATCATTTTTAGTGATCAGAAAGCAATAAATTGATGGCCTGCTATCTATTTAAATACAATTATATATATACTGCTCAAAAAAATAAAGGGAACATTTTAACATGGAACTGAAGGAGTTTGCGTTCCCTTTATTTTTTTGAGCAGTATACTTTGCTTCTATATGTAATCCAATAAAATGTTAATTATTCCATTTAAATAAAGGGAGAAAAAACAGAAAGAAATGGTAACTTACAATTAAAATCCTAACCACACCTACAGAGATGTTCTTCGGGGAATATCTTCACGTCTATCAAACAAATTCAGAATACATTCATTTATCCTTAAGTTTCAATTTAGTGACAAGCTGAGACTTCTCAAATACTGTTGTATGATGTTGACATTTCTTGGGTTATTGAGCTAGAATGTTTTATATTATGTTATTTTATTAGTTTTACACTTATGATGAGAAGATTCTATTTGGAATAAGTTTTGTTGCCTTAACTTATTTGTTCAAAATGTGTTATTACTTTTGGGTCCTTCTGACCTTACTCTTCAGATCTCCCAGACATGCTTCCTATGGAGTATAGACTAGCCAATGATCAATCCTACTGTTTTGCTTGAAGATTTGCATTGAAGATTTGTTCCTCACAAATCTGTGTAACACTGCAAAGGAACTATACTACAACTATCAGATTATAGATTATTTATTGGCATTCAACAACAACAACAACAACAACAACAACAACAACAACAACAACAATAATAATAATAATAATAATAATAATAATAATAATAATAATAATAATAATAATAATAATAATAAGTCAATTGCAAAAGGCAGCCTTACTAGGAACAGCTTCCATCCTACAACGATATCTGTAATACCATCAATTCAAACATCCCCATCTGCCTATCCCAGGTCCTTGGTAAGGACTCGATAGGTAGATTAAAAATGCCAAATCCAGTTTGAACATCTGGCTGACTGTGCAATTAATCATCATCATCATCATCATCATCATCATCATCATCATCATCATCATCATCATCATCATCAAAATAGCTGGGAAAGCAGATAATAACAAGACCTGGCAATGGCTAAGAACAGGAAAATTGAAGAAAGAGACTGAGGGACTAATTCTGGCTGCACAAGACCAAGCCTTAAGGACAAATGCATATAAAGTCAAAATTGAGAAGACAGCACAAGACAGTAAGTGCCGCCTATGCAAACATGCTGAAGAAACAGTGGACCACCTGGTAAGCTCCTGCAAGAAGATCGCACAGACTGACTACAAGCAGTGGCATGACAAAGTAGCAACAATGGTGCATTGGAAGATCTGCAAGAAATATAATTTGCCTGTAAGCAAGAATTGATGGGATCATAAAATAAGAGAATGTCATAGAAAATGATAACGTTAAACTGCTCTGGGACTTCAGAATTCAAACAGACAAACACCTGCAACATAACACCCCAGACTTAGCAATTGTCAATAAGACAGACAAAAAAGTCTGGATAGTGGACATGGCAGTGCCTGGAGACAGCAGAATAGACGAGAAAGAACTGGAGAAGATAACAAAATACAAAGACCTACAAATAGAAATAGAAAGACTGTGGCAAAAGCAAGCATGGGTAGTACCAATAGTAATAGGCGCCTTGGGTGCAATCCCAAAACAACTGGAACACCACTTGAACACCATTGGCATTGACAAATTCGCCATTAGTCAATTGCAAAAGGCGGCCTTACTAGGAACCGCCTCCATCCTGCAATGATATCTGTAATAACATCAAATATCCACATCTGCCTATCCCAGGTCCTTGGTAAGGACTCGATAGGTAGACAAAATGCCAAATCCTGTCTGAACATCTGGCTGACTGCGATGATCCATGATGATGATGATGATGATGATGATGATGATGATGATGATGATGATGATGATGATGATGATAATAATAATAATAATAATAATAATAATAATAATAATAATAATAATAGAGTTGGAAGGGACCTTGTGATCTTCTAGTCCAACCCCCTGCTCAGGCAGGTAGTTTGCTAGTGTCCTACTTGCAATGGTTAGGAAAGAAAGAGTTTGTTGGGACATTATTTAAAATTTAGATGTACATTTAAAAACTTATCCAATTTTGAGCAATATATTCAGGAGGAGGAAGGCTAACTCTTAGAAATTTCACAGGTTAAATCTCTTATATATTTAGGAAAGCTGCAGAAAGTTTGACTGGCACTGACAGCTGTTAGAAACTGCAAATAATGTATATAGGAACAATGCAAAACAAGTTACACTAATGTTAATACAGATGCTTAGTTCATAAAAATATAATATTGATTATTTTGACTGCATTCCTATGACCTTTGGGAAGACAACCCTTCAGGTTACTTCAAAACAACCTCCCCAAGAAGCAAACTTTTTTATGCCAGAACTCCAGTGGATCCTAGAAGGGGGGGGGAACTAAACCATATTTCACTTATTTTCTGCTAGAATTAAAGGGGAAAAGAAGAAGACAGATAAATAGCAAGAAGAAAAGGGAATGACCTCCCTCCCCCAAAAATAGAAAACAAAATCTGCCACTTTTATTTGTTCTCTCCCATAGGACTGCTGTGTTAATGAACTGGAAGTTGAACTGGCAGTTGATGTTAAACAATAAATTTATCCATACCTTATTATTGCAGGTGTTCTATTGCAATCTATATGTTAATAAAATAAAATAAAATCTAGGAACCTGAATGGACTCACAAATGTTATATGTATTGCTAACAAATGTATTTCTATGCTAAATGGTTGTGATAACAGTTATAAGAATAGGAATTAAGATGATGTTTGAAGACGTTGTTGAAGGAAAAGTCTTCTTCAGGGTCCAAGCCGGGAATAAACAACATGGTGACTGCTTTAAAAGAAGGTTGTAGTTTATTGAAGAAGAGAGCCAGACAGAAAGATGGCTCTGGAAGAAAAGAGAGCACATGTAGTAGGGAGTGGATTTTTATACTTTCTTGGGCTTTTGTTTGGAGTTGTTCCTGTGTCATGAACTTTGACCTGAGTCTGAATGTGCCTTTCTGGTATTCTGATGGTGGTGGGTTAATCCTATTATGTCCTGTCTTAGAGTTTGGGTGGGGTATTTAGAGTTTAAGGGTCTTTGTCTTCCTGATCCCTTCAGCTTCTTAGCTGGAGGGCTCCAACCTTCCTGAATGGATTATTACATCTGCATTTCTAAAAGCTGGTTTCTGCTGAGATGTCTGGCTGGGATGTGTGTGTGGAGAGGTTTCTGCCTTTTTAAAATATCTTCTCCATTATTCCTTTGGGAAAATATATTCTGCCTTTTAATATTCCCCAAAATATTTATTTCTCTGAATTCTTCCCACAACATCAAGGAGCCAGGACAGAGTTTGGTGCACATTCTGGGAAGAGGTGGTACAAAATAAGCATGAAGATGGCATAGGTATTGCCATGGGAGTCAATTTTCTTCATTTTGGAATTTTGGATTGGATTGAATGAAATTGTTTGCTTTAGCAATTCTGTTGTATTTCCTCATTTACTGCATTTTCAACTTTTCTTTAAACATGCAAAGAAGCTTAAAGGGGAGTCACCATTTTATCCTCATAACAAGAAAACAAGATTGGCTGAGAGAGAGAGAGTAATTAAGCCAAAATCATTGAATGAGCACTGTGACTGAATGGGGAATAGAAGCTGTATCTCTGCAGACCAAAATTATATATTAACTGCTGCTTTATATCTTGAAAAGAAGAACTGCTATTGTTTGGGAAATGTGATAGTGTGAACAGGAAGGCTCCATGGATCACACCAAGGGCTTAAAAGTTTGAGCATGCCCTAGCCACATATTACCCACTTCTAGCCTTGGATTATATTGGATTAACATTAACAATGGGAAGAAGTATCTATTCAACTAGTATTCCTGCTTTTCTCAGCAGACCAATGTCTCAAGGCTGACTACTTTGATATAACAAGAGGTGCTTTCTAGAATCAGTTTTGAATGAATTGAAACTATGTCTTATACCAAAAATGGCTACCAGTGAAAGAGTAGAACATGAGCTATTAAGGTGGCTGTGCTGTCAAACTTCTGACCTGTGCTGTTTTATTGTCCCCATTTGTGCTTTACATTGTTATGTTATAGGAAAAGTGACAGCTCACTTTTATAACAAAAAAATCAATATATGGCCCATTTGTTGAGCTAATCTTGGAGACATTTTATGGACCTCATCTCTCCCTCCCCCTCCTCTGTCTCTAAAAAAAAAGACATTTTATTACTATGAATTACCACTGTCCAGTGTGACTAAGAAAAAGTCTGAAATGTGAGCCCTTTTTCATGACTTTTATATTTAAGGGGGACTGAGTGGAAGAATGTGACATTTTTAAAATCATATGGCAAATTTTTGATGTGATTGCTTGGTGAACCAATTCTATTGCACATTGTAAAAAATAATGCTATCTTCACAACCAATTCCTGTGGGAGGATTAGGACACAATTTACTACCTTGCCTGAAGTCACATACTGAATTTTCAGAATGGGCAGAAATTTAAACAGAGTCTCAAACTGTCTCCTAAGCAAGCTTGATGATTTTACACAAGACACATAGGGCCTTGATACTTTAAAGTATCAGCAAGGAAGCTCCTTTTCTATGGCTTGGACGTACAACATTGCAGAAAGATCTAAAGCTGATTCCTTAGATATGGTTGACATAAATGTTGCTAGAAAAGTGCTGGGCCAAAAACAATCCTCAAAGAAAATTGCAATAGATAATGGGAAGCTGCATGTACATGCAACTAAGGAGTTTACTGGCATGAATGTAAATGGAGAACAGAGTACTGACTACCACTGTCAGCGTCAATAAAAGCATGTGTAGCCTAAGCTTAACAAAAGTAGAACAAAAATGATGAAAATCTGAGGAATGGAAGTTATAAAGAGATAATTGAAGAAAAAAGGTCACACCAGACAAGATCTTAATGTAAAAACAAGAGAAGTCTTCCTATCCAGAAATCACTAGTTATCAGGCAAGAGCACTCATTTACTCTACACCCAGAATAATAGAATAACAGAGTTGGAAGGGTCATTGGAGGTCTTCTAGTCCAACCCCCTGCTCAGGCAGGAAACCCTATACTATTTCAGACAAATGGTTGTCCAATCTCTTCTTAAAATCTTCCAGTGTTGGAGCATCCACAACTTCTGGAGGCAGGTTGTTCCACTGATGAATTGTTCTAACTGTCAGGAAATTAGTCCTTAGTTCTAGGTTGTTACTCTCCTTGATTAGTTTCCATCCATTGCTTCTTGTCCTGCCTTCAGGTTCTTTGGAAAATAAGTTGACTCCCTATTAAAGCAGTCTTTAGATACTATGTGATCTAAGCAAAGGTTAAGGTTTTTTTTTTAAGTACAAGGTAGCTATGGCAGGTATTTAAGCTCTGTTTAAAATTTTAAAAGCCTGGTGCAGATATACCAGGCCTAGACTGTGGAATGGCCATGTAATGAAGCAAAGTTGCTTATAATAATATTAATTGAGTAAGTGCTAGAAAAGGAAAGAAATTTCTTTAAAAGAGGCTGGTATCTGTAAGCTTCCCACATATATATTTCCATATATTTTAAATAAGTATTGATTCTGTCCAACTTCATCAACTTTTCTGAAAACTTTTTTGGGTATTAAAAAAATTCTCAGGAAAAAAAAATGCCCCTAAAATTGTTTTGCAGTAAATGAAGAAAATCTCTATTACATACAAAAGGCAAGTCTTTTCCCAACACAATTATAAATTTTATTCATTAAAGTAAAGAATATTATATTTCTGTTAAAACTTATGGAACGATACTACCCCCAGAGATCCGGGTGATCCCGGATCTCCCCTCCTTCCGCCGCGCCCTAAAGACATGGCTTTTTCAACAAGCAGGTCTGGCCTAGGGAATTTTAGTGGATTTTAAATTGGTTTTAATCAAATTTTTAGTAGAAGCGGCCAAATTTGAATATTTATTTTTAGTCATTTTTAAATTTTGTATTGTTTTGTATCATTGTTTTAAACTGGCTGTAAGCCGCCCTGAGTCCTCCGGGAGAAGGGCGGGGTATAAATTTAATAAAATGAAATAAAATGAAAATGAAAATGGTTTGCAACTGTCCTATCCCAAAAGACAGTTTGCTCTCTTTTCAACTTGTTATTTTTTTGGGGGGGGGGTAATAGGAGGGAGTAGCACCACTAGGTCAAAAGACTTTTTGCAAAAGTCTAACATAAAATGTTTTCCCAATGTAAGATATATCAAATCGGTTGCCTAATATTGTTGTATCTAGATTTACTTGCTACGTTTCTTTCATATAAAATGGCTGAGATTCTATTGCAGAACCAAAGGATATTATTCTAAGCCCTGGGGCAGGAGCTCTTTTCAAGACTATTGAATATAAAGTGTAATATTTCATGTACTTAAGTATCTTTCCTGATACCCAGGGTTTCTCAAAGTTAAATGTGAATAAGATGTATCAATTTGTATCTCCATGCTCTCTAACACACCATCCAATGAAGCATATCTGGCAATGTAAATGGTGAAACATTATAAACAATGATTTGATATAGATATTTTAATGAATTAATGTTCAATACTTATAGGAGTGATATTTAGCTCTTCTTTTTTTCCACCTATTCTTAGGAAAATAGAAAGAGCTAAGCAAATTCTTCCAAATAATTAGGACTCTCATTAATTCCAAAATCTATGTCTTCTGTTTGTAGATGACACTCATGTATTGACTGTTCATGCCAAAAATTGCCCACTTTAAATGAGGACCAAAGCAATTGGGGACTTTTTATTGCATGCACATGTACAATGATCACTGGGTTCCTTGATAAAGGAAAACAGAAAAGCCCCAAAGATAGCAAAGTGACAGGTTATATTGTTGGTTTGTTACATGGGAACAATGAAAGACAAATTACAGTATGACCTCTAAACTGGAATGCCTTTGATGAAACCTTTGGGGATGATTTCACTATGGCACTATTCAAATCCTACATTGCTGAATTGTAACATTTAGTTTTATTAACAATGGCTTATTGTGCCCATATACTGCATCATTTCACACTATTCTTTTTCACATTGTTAAGAAAGGCAACTATCCAGTTTCCATTATCTGTCTCTATTCCAGAGTCACAGCCTTCTGCCTCTAAGTAAATGACTAACGTAAATTAGTTCGAATGAATTAAACCTCCACAGAGTCTGCATGAAACTCCAAATGTCAAGAAAAGTTCATTATCTCCTGTTAGGAGAGCTGCAGACCCAAACGGTACAGTCAAGGCAAGGGTTCAGTGAATTAGGGCTTAATGGTACCAAAATATACTGCTCAAAAAAAGTAAAGGGAACACAAACATATAGGATCCTATATGTTTGTGTTCCCTTTATTTTTTTGAGCAGTATATTCCTTCCCAAAGAGATTTACTAAAATAAAAAATTCCAAACAGAACAAAGAACAGATCTTTCTTACATCAAGTTTTGATACTGCAGAAATAACATGCCCCAGTACAATTCAGCAAAACTTCATCCTGATTTATTCCCAGTTTGGGAACACAATTCAGGAACAACAGAGCTTTATATTAGCTAAGAATATTTTCTTATAATGATAAAATGTGTGTGTTGCTTTCAAATATTCCTTGCCTAAGACAATAGTTTGGTTCCCAAGAGGTACTTTTTCAATTTTCTCCTTCCTAGGCAGAATTTGTCTAAACATTCTAGCCTAAGACCTCCATAGCCTAATGAAAGAAGAGCTTCTGTCCAGGGAATGAAGTGGAAATAATAAGTGGGTGGCCATAGAAATTAAAATGATAAATTGTCCTTTTCCAATGTCCCATTTTGATGAGGAGGCATGCATATTGTATTGATACAATCAGCAATCTCTATATGAACAGTCTCTCTTGAGCCTGACAAACCATTCAGGCTAAGACACAATCCAGCTGCTGCATTCATACTATTATTTCATTGACTGAAATGAAAAAATAGGCATATTTCTGACCCATTGATATAGTAGTAATATCCAAATGTTGAATCCTAGTTCAACAGGGATTAATATTTAAGATTAATAAAAATCATAAAAGATGGAATGTTTTTATAAAAACTCACCTGATTGCTTATTATAAAGTTGGTAGTTGATTCTAAAAAATACTATGTAATGATTTTAAATTTGATAGAATAAAAATCATTGCCCTCACTGTCAATTTTGTAATGTGATATTTGCCAAGGGCAAAGAGGAATCTGAAACATTCCACATTTTTTTGGCATTGGGGACAGAGGAAATTAAAATGAATTTGATCTTCTCATTTGTAAGGTAATGGATTCATGCCTGAAAGGAAGCCAAGTTCTTATTAGTTCAAAAGTAGCATGTATATACTACTTTAAAGTGTGGCAGTGTGCATAAAAAAGACACATCATTGGCATTTTGAAGGAGATTCCAGTATATATTAAATGCTTTGTTTAAAGTGAAGTAAGTAGAATAAAAGGCCAAACTCAAATTCATTTCTAATGAGCCATGCATTAATGTCAATGTCTCTGTTGTCCACTCAAATGCCATAGAACACATCTGACTTTATAATGAGCCAAACACTTGTCTGTTTCTAATCTTGGTTAGCCTTCTGTTGAATATCCATTTCCAGATTTTATAAAATAATGCTTTAGAGGAGGTTTCTAGTGTTTAATGGATTAAATCCATTTGGAAATGTAGCTAGTAGACCATATCGTATTTTTCTCAGGATTGTTAAAAAGTACAACCTACTAGTCTTCAATTTAGTGTTCACAAAATTAATCTTATACAATCCAGGTGTCCACTTTCAATCGTTTTCTATTACTGGGGAATAGATTGAGGTAGCTGATAGAAATAAAGAATGCAGAGCACGAAGGCAGATTATCTGTTAAAGGGAAGCTAAAACCTACAATGGAAACATCTTTTCTTCCTTATCGTTTATTCTTTTCTTTATTGCTTTTTTATTTGTTATTTATTTTATTCCTGGGAAGACAACAAAGCTACACACATATGAACCCACTTTCAGAGATGTACTTCTGGATTATATATACTTCTGGCTTATATATTATTTAAATATCTCAGTTCTTTCTAATTTATACTCTTAAATTAAAGTATTTACACTAAAGGATAATAAGTACAGCAATAAATAGAATAGAAAACACATAAACAGAAAAGGTAGCCTTCTCAACATAATACAATCACTCACCTATTGGAATCTAAAATTCCTAGTAGAATAGAAAGGGAGAGAATTGGTACCCAAATGCAACTGCTGAATGCCGGAAAGGATTCTGTGTAGGTCCTTTGACCTCTTACAGTCAAATTTCATTGCCATGTCTATGGAGATTCTCAATCATCCAGGTCATGGTTGTACCAAAGGTTCTTTTTTTTTTTCAAAAGGCAACTGAACTTTCTTGTGGTTTTTTTTCCCTTGAAAGTGTATCACTTCTCATCCAGAAAGTTTCTTCAAACTGAAGAAACTTCTTGTCATGGTTCCGACAGATGAAACCCTTCAAAAGAACTTCGAGACATTGTTTACCTTAAAGAATCTTTTATTCAGGAAACAAAGTATCGGCACTACATAGTTGAACCCAAAAACTAAATTCCCCTCCTCTGGATACAAAGTAACAAAGTACAATTCCCAACTCCAAATTACAGTCATAAATCACATTCCCCAATTAGCTTGACGCGCGGGCTTCCTCCCCAGCTCTCCAGCCCACCAAAATGCTATCTGCTCTGGGCCCAATGTCCTTGCATTCCCATGGCTGAGCATTTATTGTTATGACTAGATGGACTCTCATCCCTATCCTCCCTCCCAGCATCAACTAATTCTAAAAGCATAGAGAAAATGGCTGCATTTTCATCTGTTGTCAAAGCAAGAACATCTGATGTTAGCAGCGTTGACACTTCTTGGATGACAAGTGAAATGTTTTCAAAGAAGAAATGCAAGAAAGTCCAGTTGTCTTTTGGAAAAGGCATTTGGGTATCATTGCTATGCAGTCTTCCTTCTTGCAACCATCCTTATATAGCATTTAGCAGGAAGAGGCTCACAAAGATGTTCCAAATCCTTGGAAACCTATGTCTGATGCTCCTAAATAAATAGCTTCTCTTCATACACATAGATTTGGAAAGTATCACATAGCTTATCACATTCCATCCCTTCTCAGTGAAGAGTCCAAATTAAGCCATCCATACAACATGGCCTCTCTTTGCTTGAAGACACTCAATAAAGGCAACTCACCACCTAGCTTGGTAACTATTTTTTCCTCCTAAAATTACAATTGTAATTTAATTCCATTTAGGTCCTGCATTTGGGGGATTTTGACCAAACTGAAAAGTCTGTGAAACTCCCTTTCAAGTATTTGAAAAGTGCCTTCTCAAAGATAAAAATATCCAATTTCTTCTGATTTTTCTCTTAAGATTTTATTTCCAATAATGCCGAAATCCTTGCTGCCATTTTCCTTTCTTTACTTAAAGTTTAATCCTATATCGTTTGCTTGTAAATACATTTCAGCAACATGTAATAGAAGTGTCAAAGGAACTTTTTTTCTTGCAGCCCCATAGCTTTTCATAAATATGCTGAACATGGCCATCCAAACAGCAGAAAAAGTTTTAACCAAAAGTTTATTATTATTATTTAAAAAAAAAAACAAACAAACCAGCTTTTAGAAGAGATGTACAGCATGGGAGAAAACCTAGTGCTACTTTTTAGTGTTTTTAACCACAGAACAAACAATTCCAACAATGAACATACACAATCAAAAGAAACAGTTTTGTTGTTGTTACTATAATCTTCCCAGTGGAAAGTGATTGCTGTTTCCAAAGAATCATTCAGAAATCCAAACAAAAGCTTGGCAGAAATACAGAAGATTTTTATGGAGATGGTGATAGAGCACATAAAGACAGATCCATCAAATGCCAATCCTGCAAAATAACCCAGTATTATAATACCCCTTTGTGGGGAAAACGATTGATGGAAGGAAACCTTGCACAGCAGTTTAGTTAACTTTGGTTGTATATTTTATAGAAATATAGAAACATAGAAAACAGGAAAAGACCTAGTGGTCCATCACGTCTGCCCTTTGAGGTTTTTGTTTTGCTTTGTTTTTATATTTTTATTATGTTTTCATTATTTTTTATATTTTATATTTGTTTGTTTGTTTAGTCAGATGATGGACATGTGTTTATCCTAAGCACTGTCAAGCACAGGAAATCAGTAGCCAAGGCAGTTCAAAACAATAAAGGTTTATTGCATGCTAACACTCTCTACAAGAATTTGAATTACTAACAGTCAAAGATGAGAGGCAATGGAATTCAAGGTGGGCTGGACTTAGATCTCTTGTGGGTATCAAGTGACTTGAGACTGATGACATGCTTGACCCCTCCTCCAGGCTCAGCCTGGTCAATTCCTACAAGCATAAATCTGTAAGTGTGGGGTTTTGTATGTTTGTAGGTATACATAACAATGATATGGCATACAATTTAAAATTCTTATTGTAATCCTCCAATTACAACTCTATTATTCTGTACTCTATATTGCTTTGTATTCTGAATAAGGAAAAGGCCAACAATTAAATATATATATGTTTTTTCAAACACCCCAAGCAGCTATATTTACACTCATGCATGTGAAAATGAATGTTCATCAACTTTTTTCTTATGTATTATAGTCACTGGATGATGTTTATCATTTCTATATAACTATTTCTATATTATCTAATTAGAAGCATAGTAAATCAACAGTATTAGTTTGCAAGGGGGCAGAAGCCACCAGAAGAGATGAGTTAGAAAATTAGTGGGATCTAGACACTGGGGTATAGAGAAAAGAATCCCTTCCATTAGTGGAAAGTTTGCTAGGCAGGAATGGAAATATTTCTGACAGCTCATTCCTAATGTTATGTCCTCTTCCCTTCCAGTCATGTGACCTAGGATGGAGTTGTTATTGAGAGTCTAAGAAAGAATTCCAGAAGGTACATTCTGAATATCTTTCTTATCTTATTTAAAAATACATATTTTCAAATAAGGTTTTCTTTGAACTCAGAAGAATAAAAAGAGCTCCATCTAGGACCAAGATGACAAAGTATGCATAAACAAGTTTCCTAGTCTTTTCTTAGAAGGACATTCTACAATCATGTTGCCGATATTAATAATAATTAAAAAAAGCTCTCCCAAATCACACTTCATTGCTTCTTGCTTGTTAAGTACAGCTGAAAACAAGTCTCTAAAGATGAAATCAAGCTTTGAAGTGGAATACACTGCAGGAAATAAAGTTTCAAGCAACTTGGTCCCAAGGAGTTTGAACTATATAGTCAGGAGGAATTGAGAACCTACGAATTAAAAGCCTTTTACAATTAAAAGCAAGAAAGATTTTTAATAATCAATATGATGCTTATTTCCTATTTTGGTAAAATATAATCTGTGTCTTAGAGAACACTAATAGAAGCACTATGCAAAATTAATTTCTCAGTAGAAAAGTATATTATTGCTATAACTCACACATAATTCAATCTTCATAAATTTATTATAACTACAGTTGCATCACACTTAACCCTAAAAGTTCTGCCTTATGTTTATAACTCAATTACTAAAATGGAAAATATGGCAAACATTTTGCACTGTAATAACTGGACAAAGAATTTAGATAAAACCTCCTTCCTTGGTCTTTGAATCCTGGCTTTTCTTTGATAGGAAATTGAAACAAGAGAATACAAGGCACAATTACCGTATATTATTTTTGCGTGCTGTAGATAGTTGGGAGGATTGGTGACTGGATTGGTGGATGGAGATTACGTGTGTGTGTGTGTGTGTGTATGTGTGTGTGTATATACACATGCACATTTATGCATGTTCACCCACACATTCATTCTATAAATTTATTTATGAAATTTATAGTACACATTCCATTATTTTGGAAGTAGGGAAATGTATAAGGGATACTGTTGTTTTAATTATATCTAAAATATTTACTACAGGATTTGCTATTAATCTAATTCAGGATTTTTTTATGCTGTCTTCAGAAGATGCTGGGTTTTAGGGGCATTAAAAGTCTGACAGTTTTAAGTAGCAGAAAATCAGGATAATAGCAGCAGTGCAAAAATTCAAATTAAAGCATCTCTGACAGAAGGCAGCCTCTGCTTGAAGAACTTCAGTGAAAGGGATCCCATAACCCTTCAGAGTAATTGGCCCACTGTTGAACTGTTCTGACGGTTAGAAAGCGTTTTTTTTCTCTCCCCCTAATGTTTGGTTGGAAGCTATCTCTTTATAACTTAAATCTGTTATTTCATGTCTTTCCCTTTCAAAAAAAAAAGAAAGAAAGAAAGAAAGAAGAAGCCTTGAGTTTTTTAGATGCTGTCTTAATCTCCCCTCAGTTTTCTCTTCTCAAAGTTACACGTCTTCAGTTTATTCAATATCTCTTCATAAGAATTGATTTCTGGTCCTCTGATAATCCAGTTTCCTTCTGAGAACCTGTTTTAATATCTCTGAATTCTTCTTAAACTGCATTGGCTTGTACTGGTGTCGTACTTCAGATGGGATCTGACCAATGCAGAATAAAATGGAATGATTCCTACGATTTTGAAATTATACTTTCATATTTCCATTTTCCACACTGCTCGCTCATTTTGGTTTTTAATCAACTACCATGCCAACCTCTTTCGCAAGTACCATGCTCAAACAAGATATATTTCCCATTCTCTACAAATACATTTGATTTCTGTTTCCTATCTGCATATGTTTGCATTCATTTCTGTTACATTTCATTCTATTTTTTAACAGTAGTTAGCAAGCATGTATAAATAACTGAATAATATAAATCCATAATGTATGAAAAGGGGGAAAGGACTTATGCTAGAAAATAAAAACTAGAGAGAAACCAGTAATAAATCTCTTTATATTTACTTTATGTCAGTAGTATTATTAGGTGGTCTGTTATAAAAATAGCACATAAAATCCATTCAAACTTGTAAACTTTTAGTTCCTGCATCTGATGTTTCAGCTTTCTGACATTATCTGTAATTTTTTCTAGCATGGCAGTTGAAGAAGCAATACTGATCCACATCTCGACTGTGTAATGAATATTCCCTGATTATAATTTTAATTATTAAGTAAACAATATGGTTTCCTATTTTTAAACTAAAACTTTGATTGCATAAATAAATAACTCTGGAGCACATTCAGTTCATTTAGTAATTATCTCACTGAAAATTTTAAGCCAGAAGGTATAACTTCATGACAACCAAATATGAAAAAAATGTCTCTTTTGTGAATATACTCTCTAGAGCAGGGGTAGGCAACCTTAGCTCTTTTATGACTCGGGGACTTCAACTCCCAGAATTCCTGAGCCAGCATGGCTGGCTCAGGAATTCTGGGAGTTGAAGTCCTCGAGTCATAAAAGAGCCAAGGTTGCCTACCCCTGCTTTAGGTTTTAGAATAGTCTTTTAGATGTATGCTAATCTAATCAGGGTCAGATCCCAATGATGTAAGATCTTTTACTGAGTTTTTTCTGAGTAAGTTTTTTTTTTTTCTGAGAAGCTGAGGTGAATCTATCTGGCTTTCAAAATGGTTGTCATTTTATCTTTTCTACAGCTGAACCAAAATCAGTATCCCAAGCTTCTTCTAAGTAGGATCTCCTACTTTCAATTATTACTTTGTAATAATATTTTTTCACTTTGTTATTTTGATTGTTTCAAATAATTAATAAATAATCAAACATGGTATAAGGGCTACTTGCAGAAGTTCTAATATCCTCAGTAGCCAATAGTGATTTAACCTGGTACTTTAAAAAATGCCACTTTAAAAAAAAAACTCATGGTAATTGATCACGTTTTTGCTGTTGTATCTGCTCTTTATTAAAATGCTCTGTTCCTATTCAAATGTTTTATTATGTAAAGGTTACAGGTTCTTAAATGTTTTATTTGAGGCAGATCAATTCTTTTCTAACCATTTTTGTATATTATTTCTGCCTTCCAGGAAATTAAAAATTGTCATTTGCAGATTTGAAAAGTATTCTCTCTACAACTTCATTCCAGTTATTCATGAAAATGTTGAACAGGATAAAGTTCAGAACATAGCCGGCATACTACTTAATACCTTTCTTCAGTTTAATGAGAAAACATTGATGATCACTTTTTAACACTGATTTCTGAGCCCACTACATATCCCCATAATTGTTCTGCCATTTAGTCTGTATTTACTATCACTAATAAAATATTACACAGTGCAGCAAGACAGAATATGGTACAGCAATACGGAAAAAAGCTCAATTTATCTTTAGTTATACATGATTTTAATTTGCATTGCAAATTGGAAAATGTTTGGGGCACAAGTCCAAGGGGGGGAAAAAAACTATCAAAGGCTGGGAATGAGGAAAAGCTCAAAGAACCTGAGCTCAACCTCCAGAGAAATTTAGCATCATATCTGAGAAACAGCGAAACAGGGAGGAAAATTAAAACTGTTAACATCAGCTTTATTCCAGCATTATTAACCTTGTAAGCTGCCCAGAATCCTCTTGTGGCAGGATAGGCGGCAAACATTTTGATAAATAAATAAACTCATAAAGCTCTGCCCTCTTGGCATCAATAACATCCTAAAACCAACACCATATATTTCATGAATAAATCCTTTTACTTCAGCACTACATCTGTTAGTACAGGTAGTCCTTGACTTATGGCCCCAATTGAGCCCCAAATTTCTGTTGCTAAGCAAGACAGTTGTTAAATGAGTTGTAAAAGTTTACAACTTTTTTTTGACACAGTTTTAAGTGAATCACTGCAATTGTTCAATTGGTAACATGGCTGTGAAGTCAAAATGGCTAACCCTAACCCGTTGACTTTGTGTCATGTGTCTGATTAACGAAACACTTAAAAGAACTTTCAGGCATTTTATTAACCTAAAAGCATTTATTAAGGTTACAGAGGTGTCAGTACGGTATGGTGGATGCTTAGATCTGAGATCCTTTTCCATTGCACATAACATTCCAGGCATTTTCCCCTCCCCTATTTTGGGGTCATGATTCACATCTTCCAATTAACTTGGAAGATGTGATTCACTTCCGGTTCCTTTTTCCCGGGCTTTCCTTATATTCTCCTCCCCTTTCACTGTTGCCTGATTTAACTATAAAAATACCAGACAGTTCTGCATATTGTCAAAGCAAGAATATAC